>NC_061113.1:210230584-210236917 GCF_002878395.1 Capsicum annuum | reverse complement strand
CGAATTTTTTAAAGTGGAATTAATTCCCCCCAAAAACGTTGTACCCAGTTTTTACGGTAGGAAGTGTAGTACACGCGCTGTTTCTTCTCCATTTTATCAGTTTTCAATATTTTTTCACCATTACAACCATATTAAAGATTCCACAACTCAAATTTCTCCTACAAATCAAATTTTAAATGATTTCATTGAGTTAATGTCCATTCTTATCACTTCAAGAATGTTCCACAACTTCAAGAATATTTGTTTTCAGTTTCAAATTAGTTCCACAACTTCAAATTTGTTTCCAGTTCCACAAATTTGTTTCCATAATAATTTCAATCGAAAATTGACTTCAATAATTGAAGAAAAGTTTTCGATTGTAGAAGACAATTACTACTCCTAAATAATTGACTTCAACAATGGAGTCTTCAATAAAAGTGTACTACATTATTGAATTTCAATTCAACAATGAAGCAACCATTGTTAAAGACTCCATTGTTGAAGAGAAGAAAGAAACATGAGAGAAGAGAGAAGAGAAAGAATGAAAAATTCCAAGTTTCAATTACGCCAACTCAATGAAATTTTTCATTGAGTTTCAAATTCCAAGTCCATTCCAACTCAAATTTCAAATTCAAATGGAAAACTTGTTTCAAGGATTATTCAAATTTGTTCATACTGAAAATTGAAATTTTGAATTTGAATTTCAAGAATTCCAGAATTGAATGGAATGAAGAAACTGAAATAGAATTCAATTTCAATTGAATGGAATTTTTCATTAATCTTCAAGAATGAAAACTGAAATGGAATCTTCAAGAATTCAATTTCAATTCAACAAATAGAGCAACCATTGTTGAAGAAAAGAAAGAAAGAAGAAAGAACAGAGAAGAGAGAAGAAAAAAAATAAAAAATAAATAAAAATATAAAACTTTTAAAAATTAGAAAATTGAGGGGTTGTTTGGCAAAAAAAAAAGGTTTATAGCATTTTTTAAACACTTTCACGCGCTCAATGCGCGTGACTTGCACGCAATGGTCCAAGTGGCAGATATATACCATTAAAATACGAAAAAAAAATCTGGGGATAATAGGACCCCCACAAAGTTCAGTATGCGCAACTGATAATCCGATCAAATTTCAGGTATTTTTATGAATATTCTCCCCAAATTAAAGGATATAGTACCATGTTGCAGGGCCCTGATCTTTGTTTGGTTAAATCACTTTATACATTCTACATTTTATATAGTATTGTTTTCCAAGATATCAAGACAATTGATACCAACTTTTTATTTTGTCTTTGCTTAGAATCTACATATGTATGGAAATTCCTTTTTCTCGTTGAGGGGAGGAATGTTAAAGTGATTAATAAGGAGTCTATTCAAAATGATAGAAACAATTGATCTCCAGATTCCTATCAACCATACTCAAGTTTCTTGAATCAGAAGAAACTAGGCCAAGGGTGGAATTATAAAAGGGTTCAATTAAATTCTTTCTGTTGAAAATTGTACTACGTAACAAGGATAATAATATTTGTTTTTCTATATATACATAAACTGTTGAATCCCTTTATCATAAGGGGAGCTTTCACTCTGAGAACACTAGTTCGAAAATTGATATAAATCCCAGGTTTGACATTAACATGGTCTGCTTTGGAGATAATATTTATAATGAATTTTATTTTCATTCAAGTGTCAATAGAAAAACTGTTCTTTGAACCCTTCAAGAAGTAAATAATCCAATGCTCACTTGCAAATTAAAGTGGCAGGAGGATACAGCAAGATGCATGCTTAATTATTAATAGGAAAATCGAAATGCTAATGTCATGAAGCAACTTGAGAGGTTGATCGTCGTACTCATCTACCGTTATTACTCCATCCATTTTATATTATTTGGTTCGTATATGAGAAATAATTATTTTTCTTTTATATATGTGTTCATTTTAACAAATCAAGAAAAATTTATTATTTTCTTTAAAAACTATTTTTATCCTTAGATAATTACATATAGAGTCTGTTTGGATAGGATTAAAAAAATAGTTTTTTAATTTAAGTGATTAAAAGCTTAAAATAAATGTTTATAAATCAGCAGATAAGTGTTTTGATAGAAATGTTGAAACTAAAGAAAAGTTGTTGATGTGTTTGATAAATAAGTGATGTTAAACGATTTTCTGTTGTCAAAATGACTTAAATGTCCTTAAAGTTATTAATACCATAAATAAGGTGAATTTAATTATTATTTTTAATTATAATAATTCAAAAATAATTTCTATTTAAATGCACTTTCAACGTAATGTAATTATTTGAAATCTATTTATAAATGTAAGTTATTTTTTTTAAAATGTTAAAAAATAAAAATTTTAGGGCATTTTTTTATATAAATAGTATTATATTGTAATATTGCAATTCGAAGGCCGAATGCCATGTCAATTGGATCCATTCTACATTCATCAGTTTATTTTTAGAAAAAAAAAAGATTATATGTGAATAGATGGAGAAGAACTTACCACAAACTCGTTTTAACAGTAAAATTTTTGAGCAAATCTATGGTGTAATGATGGATTCGCCGAAAACAAAGGAAAAAGGATGAAGAAGAAATTGGAGGGAAAAGATGAACAGAAGTGGCAAGGAGAAAAAGAAAGAAAAATTATATATGTAAGGGCTACAAGTTCATAGTATTGTTGAAATTGAAGAAAAGCATAAGGGATAAAAAGATAAATGTTTTGTTCAAATCCAACAGAATTTCAACATGAAAAGTAAAAAGCTGGAGTGCTCACCTTCTCACTTTTTGCTTTTTTCAAATCAGATTTTAGTTTTTTGAAAACACTTTTTAATTTTACCAAATACTTAAAAAGGTTAAAAAAAGAAATTAATAGCTGATTTGGTCAGATTTTAATCCTATTCAAACGAACTCACGGTACTAGTTGTCAAATCAAAACATAATTAGTAAGGTTAAGTTAATCAAATGAATTTGTATTAAATATTTTTTAAGAAGAGGGTCAATTAACGTAAGTCAAGTAAAATGAAAATAACCCAGTAATAATTAAATTAGTGTTAGTAAAGACTAAACACCTTTTCTTTTTGTTGGTTATGCTACCTAAGATTTCACGAGGGATGGAGAGTCTCTTTCAGTTTCTTACAAAATAAATAGGTTGAACAAACATATAAAGACATTAAAGTTATATTTTCCAAAAAGTCACTTTAGACAATTTACCATAAACTATTGCCTATGGCTAAAGGCTGACTCTTTTTATTACTTGTGTTCGATATCTTTATTGGACATAATTAATTTAAATTTATGTAGAGAAGTTTCGTATAGAAACTTCATATAATGATAATTTCATACTGTGGAAGAGTTAGGAGCTTTGATTAAAAATAAAGAAATATTTATCATTCTATCACTATTTTTAGTGGTTAATGGTTGAGTCATGATTGAATCCTAATTTTCCTACCTATTAATCTTTTGATTTATGAAAATTAATCAAGTAATAATTGGGAGCAAACCTCAGCCTTTGTTGATGGCTTCCTTTTTGCGGATTTCCTGTTACCTTTTCTGGTGGAGTAGCAATGTAGCATACATGTTTGTTTTTTGTTTTTAATACTTTGGAAATAACGGACGTAGAATAAAGGAGAATATACAAAACTAAAAGAATGGAGAGAGATTGAGATACTGCAATTAAATAATGCAACAAAAAAAAAAAGGGTGAGAGAAAAGAATTGCAAGCATTATGTAAATTTTAGATGTTTGTTAGGCATTTTGTAGCCTTGGATCTATTGACATATTTAATCACATTTTAGGTGGTTAATCTTACTATCTAATGGATGAATGCAAATATGGGCACATATTATTTCAAATTTGAATTAAAAGTATCTAATTATAATACTTTATTGGAGAGTTGTTCAATTGATACATAATTTAGTTCGAATATGTAAATAAAATATTTTATCAAACTTACGGGAATTAATTATGTATTTATAAGCCTATTAAAATGTTTCAAAGACCAAATTGTCGGCATATGTATACAAACATATAACGTGTATCTAGGGCTCTAGGCAATTCCATTAAAGTATTCCATAAAATCAATCAAAATAAAAACCCATTTAGAAAAAACAATTTTGAGTGATATCTGAAAAATACGAGTACCTTTCAGTTTCCATATCTCAAGAAACAATTAGCAAAGCAAACATGAAAAGTAGAGAGTGGTGGTTAAAACTAGGCAAGTGGACTATATTTTAAAAATTGATGTAAACGTGTTTAAAACTTGGTCTTAATTCACCAGCCTCTCTATTGGCTAAATAATCCGGGGTTATTAGTCAAAAGATTGGTGGTTCAGATTTTCTTAGACATGGATATATTTAAGGTACAACAAGAAATTTTTTAAATCTTTTTTTTTTTTTTCAAATTTGATTGGCTAAAAAGTTTCTAGTAAAACAGAAAGTATAGCAGAAAGGGGAAACCACATGCTCCTGAAACAAATCCAAGTTGTTTTAAAATAATTGACTAAACGAAAGCATAATAGTGAGAGGATTAATATATATAGAAATAAAATAACCAGAAATTAAGACAAGAAGAATAAACAAAAAAAATATATATATAAAGTGGGAAGACAGAAGAAAGATGCAGGAAAGACAACAAAACTCACAAGACAGATCCAATATCTGCTGTTAAGTGCTACCCATTTGGATTATCCCAAAACCCGCATTATTTTTTAGAGAGAAAAAAAACGCGTTACGTATTGTAAACGATATCGGACATTATTTTTATATTTACTCCTAAATTAGCGATTTAAAATGATACTAATTCAGATAAGAAAATGTTGCTATGATCCTAAGCACTCCTTATCTCCAAGGTTGCTGATTTGAATCATTAGGGGGGGAATGAGAGGGGGTTAACAAAAGGTAACTTACATAAATTTCGAATTTTTAATGAGTTCTAATACTCTTTTCCATAAATTATTTAATTACATGATATTTCGAATTTTGATATTTGTGATACATATTTTTAGCCTTGATACATATTTGTTGTGATACATTTGTAATATAGTGGTTAGTTAAATACGGAAGTAACTAATTTTTCAATTACTATAGGGAGTAAAATGAGGCACAAATCGTGGTATAAAAAATCTAGCTCCAAATGTATAAAAATGACCATTTGGTAAAATTACTCACTACCCATTAAAAATAAATAGTTTATATATGTCAAACATATGTTAAATGTATCAAATATTTATAAATAAATCAAAAATATGAATCACTATCACAAAGTATTTGTCATAGGTATCACCAGTATTCCAACAACAAATGTATCATATTGGTAATATATATATATATATATATATATTTGATAACTTATTAACAACACCAATACATATTTTTTATACTATTATATCAGTGTTACACATGTCGTTTCTCACAGGATAAAATATATCAATGGTGCACTTATAAAATGTATCACAAAATTAAATAAAATGTTATACGTATCAATTGAAAAATATCCAAACTGGATGAGTGTGGTGAAAAATCATTAAATGACCAAAAAATATATGCATCATCCTTAAAATTATGAAAAGAGTACACAAGTTCTTGATATGTATCTATATATGTATTAAATACATTTATTTGATACATATGATTGACACATATGTATATTTCTTGATATTTATGATTGATACATATAATCCACCACCACCACCTAAGATTGTCAAGTGGGCTAGGCCGGATCAACCCGGAACGGCCCCCTGAAAGTTAGTCGGATTGTGGGCCGGTCTGGATACGGGCCTGGTTAAACAGGCCGGTCCGTTTAAAGCCTATGCTGTTTAAAGTTAAGGAAGTAGTATATATTTGGATTTATTTGATTAATTTATTAATTATGACTAACTTATCTGATAAAACTAGATTTAGATATTCCCCAAAATATTATTTAGATGAATAACGTACAAAAATTACCAAAATATAAAGAATTAAAGCAAATAATATCTAAAAAACGTAAAGAATTAAAAATAAGGATAAAAATACTACAATATAAAATAATTGCCGGAGTTAGTAAAAAACTCAATAAATGCACAAAAAGAAGAAATATCAAATTTAGAATCAACAATAGATAGTCTAGAATATACATATCAACCTATTAACAATTAAATAAAAAATGAAC
The DNA here is from genome assembly GCF_002878395.1 of Capsicum annuum. Lineage (NCBI taxonomy): Eukaryota > Viridiplantae > Streptophyta > Magnoliopsida > Solanales > Solanaceae > Capsicum > Capsicum annuum. The sequence goes on along the minus strand of NC_061113.1, from coordinate 210,230,797 downwards.
AAAGAAGAATTTATAATAGATGAAAAAATATATAAAAACCATGAAGGATTAAAAATAAAAATAGTATTTTCTAATCTAGGAAGAAGGTATAAGAAAATAGGTGAACATTTATATTTAATATTAGAAAAAGAAGAATTAAAATTAGAAGATAAATTGATATCTATGGTAAGAATAGAAAAAGAAAATGAAGAAATAGATAGAAAAAAGGAAATA
>NC_061113.1:210199523-210227584 GCF_002878395.1 Capsicum annuum | reverse complement strand
TTTTAATACCTTTAGTAGCAAGGTTTCTTAATTTATCCATAATATAAATTAAACTAAAAAAATTCAAAATAAACAAATATAATAAAATTAAATATTAAATAATTAATACACTAAATAAAAATTAAACGTAAGAGATAGAACGACAATACTAAATTTTGGAAGTATCCGAAGGTTGCGACTTCAGAAACTTCCACTCGTACTTTGTAATTACAAAATTAAAAAATTAAAGTGAGTACTTTAGAAAATATATAGAATATTTGAGAATTGAGAATTGAGATTTGAGAGAATGAAAAATTGTGTGAAAAATGATTTGAAAGTGTAGAGTATTTATAGGATTTATTTTGGGGTAAAAAAATAATTTTAAATATAATTTATTTTTTAATTAAAAGGGCCAAACTAGCCGTTTGGAACCAAAAACGGCTATATAGCCGTTGGGCCAACGGCTAGTTTGGGCCCAATGTCCAAAATTTTAGAAAAAAAAATGAAACCGGGCCCCAAAAAAATTAAACCAGCCCGATACCCGGTACCCTACAGCTCGTGGGCTGATCGGGTCAGGTCAAATCGGGCTGGCTTTGTAAGTGGGCCGGGTCAGACCGGGTCAACCTGGCCCATTTGACACCGTTACCACCACCCCATCCATCGTTCATCCGCTAATCATATATACCAACAAAAATATACACTAATTATGTATTATATTATGGAAAAATTATTATGTATTGTATTAAAATCTAAAGAAAAAGTACATAAAAAAACTCTCTTTGATGAAGGACTGAATTACCAAGATGTAAATGTTTTTATGAAATTACAAATATGTTCTTTCGTTAAATAATTTTGTAGAAGGCGTGTTTTTTCACAATATCATTTTCTAAGTAAAGTTCATGAATTATAGCATACCGCCCAGTCTACTTTATGGATTTTTTTTTTCTTGATAAGCACTTTATGGATACTTAATAGGGTAACTTACATAAATTCCTGAATCTTTAAGTGATATTACATAAAATTTTGACTATTTTATTAATTACATTTTATCCCAGTTTTTGAAATGGTGATACATATGTTATAAAGTGATTCATATGAAAAATTGATACATTTGAAGCTGACAAAGATATTTATTTAAGGAAATAATAAATTCTCTTTTATTCATTGTATTCTTTTATTTAACGAAAGATATCTAATTTTTCTCTCTTTTTAGATTTAATTTAGGTTTTTTAATTATGTTTCTATTTTTAAAGGAAATAATAGATTCTCTTTTATTCATTGTATTCTTTTATTTAAGGAAAGATATCTAATTTTTTTTTTTCAGATTTAATTTAGGTGTTTTAATTATGTTTCTCTTTTGTTATCTTTAATTATGAAAGACACATTTTTTTCGTATTTTTTTCATCTTTAATTTTAGTCTGCTTTTTTTAGATTTAATTTTAATTATGTTTCAATTCTGATTTTAGTCCTTTTTTAAAAAAATATATTATTACTTTTGTTTCCTACACTGACTACACCATTACCTTTCATTAATAACATACAAATCACCCAATAATTGAAATAAATAATTGTATCTACCATATGAATCACCATAATACCTATATATGAATCTCTCAATAATTGAAATAAATAATTGTATCTACCATATGAATCACAATAATATCATATATATCACCCATTAATATCATATGAATCACTCAATAATTGAAATAAATAATTGTATCTACCATATGAATCACCATAATACCATATATATGAGTCACCCAATAATTGAAATAAATAATCGTATCTACCCCATGAATCACCATAGTACCATATATATCACCATTAATATCATATGAATCACCCAATAATTGAAATAAATAATTGTATCTACCATATGAATCACCATAATACAATATGTATCACTCATTAATATCATATGTATCACCCGTTAAAATCATACAAAATGTATCTACCATATGAATCACCATAATACCATATATATGAATCACCCAATAATTGAAATAAATAATTGTGTCTACCATATGAATCACCATAATACCATATATATCACCCATTAATATCATATGAATCACCCAATAATTGAAATAAATAATTGTATCTACCATATGAATCACCATAATACAATATGTATCACCCATTAATATCATATGTATCACCCGTTAAAATCATACAAAATGTATTTATCATATGAATCACCATAATACCCATATAATGATATCATATTTATCATTCTTATGAATCACTATTAAAAGAATAAACATGTATGAATAGCTAAATAGATTTATATATGTATCAATAGATTTTTTTTCAAAAAAAAATATGAGAGATATTTTAGAAAAGAAAAAAAAAAGTTGCATGCGGTAATAGAGGAGAAAAAATCAGGAAGGAAGATGATTTAAGCGTTGATGGAGGAGAAAAATCAGGAAGGAAGATGATTTAATTGTTGATAATTAGGGAGATATTTTAGGGAATGAAATCTTTGAAGAAAAAAATTAGCTTGAATGAGTTAATAGTGGAGTAAAAATAGGATGTGGGGTTTTGTTGATATGTATCAAGAGTAAAGTTGAAAATTGGGATTTTATGTAAATTTTTAAAAAATAAGGGATATTAGGTAATATAGTCTCTTAAGTATGGTATTTGTGTAATTTATCCTACTTAATAAGCAAAGAATGGTTTAAAATAAAATAAAATGATGGTAGAAAGTAAGGAGGAAATGGTGATGGTGGAGTGGTTATAGTTAGGGGTGGGCATTCGGTCGGTTCGGTCTGCTTGTTTAATATTGGTTCGGTTTATCAATTTTCGGATTGACAAAAATGACAACCATAACCAAACCGAAATAAAATCGGTTTGGTTCGGTTTCTTCAAATTCGGTTCGGTTATTTCGAATTTTTATTTCGGTTTGAAATATTAAAGTAAAGAGCCTCTCTTTTTCATAACTGAGCATTTAAAATTAATAATTTTTTTAAGAAAAATGATTTTTTTCAAATCTATTTTTTATTCCCAAATATAAATAACTATAAGTAACTCAACATGAATGAAGAGAAATAAAATAATCATAAGCTTAACATAATACATAACGTCATTGATCATTATATATAAATTTTCATAAACAGTCCTGTCCACAAAACAAACACAAAACTCATAAATTTCTTGCGAATTGCTTACTGAATGGTAATATGTTTACTATTTAGGGATTTAGGCGCCTTGGAGTTGGAATTAGGGTTACTAAAATGTATATATAATTAATATAATACATTGAAAATATATATTATTTTATATATATATAATAAATTAATAATACATATATATATATTATAATATTATTTATATAATTTTGATTTTTGGTTTTTCGGTTTAACTGATTTTTTTAAGAAAATCAAAAACCGAACCTTTTAACTGAAATTTAAAAATTAAAAACCGAAATCAATCCGAAAAACCAAAACCAAAGTTAAATTTCAATTCGATTTTTTGGTTTTTTCAATTTTTCGGTATTTATGCCCAGCCCTAGTTATAGTAGCTTAGGCGAATTTAATGTAATAATCACGGATTCATTTGAGATAATAAATGATTTCATGGATTACAATGGATTCCATGCATTAATTGGGAGTAAAAGTAGGAGGGGATTTTATTCAAATGTATCAAGAGTAAAATATTAAATTTGGGATTTTAGGTAATTGTTTAAAAATTCAGGGATTTTGGGTAATAAGGTCTCTTAGATTTGTTGTTTTGTGTAATTTATGCTTAAAAAAACTAGATTTGTATTTGAAATCCAAAAGCATATAACTTATAAGTATCAAAATAAAATATTAGATTTTTAATATTTGATGATTTGTTATTGAAACACCCTCAGTCCTGGCCCTTGGAAATTTCTTGTGTTTTGGACTCACTATCCTAGTAACAACACACCATATGAGTCATATGGTGTGGGTATGGGTCAGGAGACCCTAGTCATTAGGAGACTAGTGAAGGGTGATTGGGTTTCTATTGTGGTTACGGTTTGCTCGGTACGGGTTGTTAGGGGTGGTGAAGATTTGTTTGGGTCGGTCCCTTAATCAAATTAGTAACTTAGTAACTTGACTTGGCTCTAAGTACGAGTGTCTCACTAAGAGCCGTGGGGATAGGATACGAGTGGTAAGGTGTAGTCATATGTTGTCTAGTGTCAAACCCTTTAGATTCTATCTTGAGTACGACTAGACCATATAAGTCGTATGGTCTGCTCACAAGTTGAGCTAATGGAGTCGTATGGTGGACAGTGTGTGGTGTCCAACTTTTTATTCTGGGTACGACTGGATGGTACCAGTCGCATGTTGTGGTGACGAGTTGGAGGGTCAACTCGTAACCACCTACAGGATTTTTACTGTATAAGTTGGGGGTATTCTAGACATTTTTTATCTTAACTCCTTTTGACTTCACGACATAAAAAAACTTTTGGGACTTCATTAACCCACTATTCCCAATCAAATACTCTTAAAATTCTCTTAAGATCTTGGTTCAAGAAAAGTTTAGGTTTCTACAAGGCAATCTATTAGGGGCTTTCAAGAGTTAATCTCTCCGTCTTTCCTGGTGTATAAGGCATGTTACTCCTCCGCCATTGTTAGTTAAACTAAAAGTATATTTTAATGGATGGATTCCATGGTGTTATTGTGGTAATGTTTGGGTTTTGAAATATATGTTGGGGGGTTTGGTAGTTCTTGATTGGATAATGTTTTCATATGTGTTTCTTATGGTTTTTGTATTTTATTTATGGTTTGAACATGTGGTTGCATGGGAATGGTCAATTGATATATGTTTTTGGTTTTGGAAACCTTATACCCTCAATATGTTTGTTAAAATGCCTATGGGAATTATTTTGTCACATAGTTTGACTATTATTGAAAACCTTGCATTGCATAATATAGTAATGGAACCTAAATTGGTTTGGTTGGTTTTAAATGGTTTGAAAAGGTTTGGTGGTCATGACTATGGTTTAATTAAAAATCTTGCGGGGTACATGAGAATCCCCTGAGTGTTGGCTAGTGCCATTGCATCCAAGCTACAATCGGTACGATGATACTACTTCAAAATGCCTTGACACTTGACTTCTGGAATTGGTGGTTTGATTTTGTGCTAGATATGTAAATTGGGCAATAATGGCGGGTTGTGATAGCTAACTGTGAAGGTGTGAGTCTGATGGATGGATACTGAAAACACATGTTTGTCGACATGAGGGTTGGTTTTGGTGATTATATGCTTGTGGGGTACACGGAACTTTCCCAATTTTATACTTGTATATATGTATCATGGAAGGCAAAGGATACACGGGAATCCTCGGACCCTATAATACCTACGGTTCATGTTGCTACACACACTGGATCCCGTTCAGGGGGTAACACTGGACCCATATAGCTCGTGGATGCATTATGACGGTAAAGCTACACAAACCCAGGTTAAAGTTTTAAATGCATGCCAAACCTAGTTCCCTTTTTTGACATGGTATATGTATGCATGTGGTTTCATATGGTTATTTATTTAATTTTAAATAATAGCATTATTTTTTCCTTATTTCTGAGTACATGCTAGTGTTCACCCACTAACCGTCTTCGGGTGCTGTATCCCCACGCGATGCAGGAATTGGCCATACTACTCATCCTACTCAATGACTTAAATTCGAGGACAGCCTTCGTGTCAGACTAAAAGTGGTGAGCTTCCATACCCTAAAAGACTCCATTTCATTCTATGGACTTCTTTACAGTATTTTTGTTTCTTAGACTTTGGTTTTGGCTATGGTTAGGGGCATGACCCGACCGTATGTTCTTAGTTTTTGGATAGAGTCTTTGTAATACCCCGTACTTCTACCTAGCTTAAATTCGTCCCAAATATGTCAAAGACTTTTTTAAAGATGAATCCACTTTTATACATGTATTATTTTCAAGATTTTCATTTTTTATCATGTGGGAAATTAAATAAGTTTTCCATCGATATAAGATTCGCCCAAATACGGTAAATGGGTAAGAAGTTATGACTATTTCAACTCCCCGTCATAAAACAGCGCCATTTTAGTTAGTGGCGCGCTGCGCCACAAGAGAAAATGGCAGTTGTCCAATTTCGGTAGGGGTCCACAATCTGTCCCGCATCGCGCCATGGCCAGATTTCAGAATGTGTATGGCACCGCAATAGCTTTGTGTCGCACCGTCAGCCCAGTTCCTAATTATCACTTTCTAGTGACACGGTGCGATTGCGCCATGTCGCATTGGGTGCCAAAATCGGGATTTTTAATCAGTTTTGAGTTTTTAATGTCAAGGGCCTTTAAGTCTTTTTCCATGGACCTAATCAGCTTAAGCACACACTTAGCCCTAAAATTACATGGTCATATCATTATTCATCCAATTTTTCCCCAAATTGAGTTACTCTCTCTCAAGCCAAGAAATCCTAACTCAAGAAATCAAGACTCAAATTCAAGAATCTCTCCGTCAATCTTCATAGAATCAAGAACTAAGGTATGCACAGTGTTCATTTATGGATTCCTTTCATCCATGAAGAACAAAAATCAAGTTTTAAATCTTGTATTGTGAATATTTTGTTATGGGTGATTATGTTCATATGATTATGGTTGTATGATTCCCAAGTTGGAATCTTTATGTGTTGTTCATGGACCTATGATAGTATGTGGTTTGAAACATGTGAAATTGAGTTGAAATACGAAGTTTTTTTCTATTAATTTGATGGTCATGCCTATGCCTATGCCCTAAGTTATGCATCCTAGGTGTTTGATAAAATGCCAAAGAGAATAGAAATTATGCCTTATAACTTAATTGTGACCCAAGTGATAAATGCATGCTTTACACTATGACCAAAAATGACTTCCATGATATTGTGCGCATTATGAATGGTTGAGAGAATGTCCATGAGAATAGGTTGATGAAAGTATAGCATATTTATATGCAATTCCATTCATGTACAAGACTATGATAACCATGTGCTTTATGAAATTCCCAAATTGATGTATTATGAATTGTTGATATTGGTCATATGTTCGAGAAGTGTCATGTCCTGTCAGTTTCATATTATCGAGTCCTGGGGGTACTTGTACCTGATAATTTAGCTGTGTGCCTAGATCCAGTGTCATATTTTCACGATATCCTCAGTCAAGCCATGTTGAGTATAATTCAGTCAGTCATGTGACTCAGGAAAACTCAGTAAACTCAGTAATCCCAGTAAATCGCAGAAAGCTCAGTACTTCAGTTATCTCAGCAGTATTCCATCAGTCAATGTAACTCAATGAACTCAGTTCAGTTAATCATGTTCAGTGTCTATTCAGATAGGAGTTGGATTTAGCACCGAGTGAACCTAAGGATGAGGACACACACTGACAGTTGAGGATGTGATCCTTAGAAACAATCCTTGCATTCCAGAACTATGTAGCCAGCCTAGGTTGAGACATAAACACTGACAGATGAGGATTGATGAGGTGGATAAACATTGTCAGATGAGAGTCACACCATTCTCTTTCGGGGACACTGCTAGATGAGGGTCGCTCACAGCTTGTCCTTACCAGTGGCGCGGTATTGATACCCTTCCAATTGGGGTTACAAATTGGACCCTAACTCAGCCATAATAGCTTATTAGGGGTATGTCGATTAGATGACTACTTCCCACAGTTTTAGTTTCAGATTCAGTCTTTAGAATAGAGCTCAGTCCAGTTCTATAAAAATAAGGACTGTCAGATACTATCGCTCAGTTCAGTACGGAAATCAGCTAGTTTCATCAGATTTCAGGACTGTCAGACACAGTCACCCAGTTAATCATATATTAATTATACGAAATTCATGTTACCAGTATTCAGATTTTTGGACTGTCACATACAGTTAATCAGACCCGTTCTCCATAATCAGAGCTGTCAGAAACAGTCATTTCCTTATCAGTAATACGACATTAGTTCCTTAGTACTCAATAGACTTAGTCATTCAGTATCCCAGTATTAGTACTCAAATATCAGAAAATCCACGTTATCAGAATTCATGAGTCAGTGTTATCACGATCTCAGTTATAGTTACGTAATCATGTATGTATTCTCACGTTCATATTATTCAGTCAGTTAGTATTGTTCATGCATATGAACCAGTGCATTTAGCGTACCTCACTTGCATACCAGTACATTTAACGTACTGACGTATTTGTGTTATGGTATTTTATACCATAGGTTTAGAAACACGAGCTCTCGAGCATCCTTAGTAGATCAGACGTTCAGCAGCCAGACTAGCAGTGAGTCCTCATCATTTGAGGATAGCATGATTATTTTATTACTTTATTATTTTAGTAGTTCAGATTCAGTTGGGGACATATCCCATTAACTCCACAGATTTCATATAGTTTAGAGGCTTTCAGACTACAATATGTTTTCAGACAGTTTATTTCAGTTTTGGGTATTGTTATACCCCATTATTAGACATTGTTTTATATTTGGTATTAGTTCAATTTTTTAACCTTAGGGCCTTACAACTTATATTCTGCATAATTACAGTATATTATTCAGTGCTCAATTACAGATATCAATCATGGGTTAGCTTATGGTCCTTCGGGGTCATGAGCACCGTGTGGCATTTTGGGTATCAGATTTGGGGCGTTATAGTCTTTGTGTGACTATTATGGTCATGAGCAGTATCGGTATTGATGTCAGCCTTGGTATTGGTATTGGCATTGGGGCTGACACCAGTTATGAATTTGGTTGGATATTTAGTTTGTTATGGTTATGAAATTCTTTAAATATCTTTCAATTGATTTTGATATATATTGTTATATGTTTGGAATTCATACGACATAGTTTGCAGGACTATTATGGTTGGGTCTTGGGGGTTGTCTCTGGTCCCAGTTGGGTTTGAGGCACCCGACACGACTAGAACCTGGTTTGGATTGTGTCAGATTGGTATCAAATCCCAAGGTTCATGGTCAACTGGGAGTCCGAAAAAGTCATGTCGAGTAGAGTCTCCTTTAAGGAGGTGTAGCGTGCCACACTCAAAAGGAAAAGGCTATAAGGTATTTAGGAATATTTCTCTTTCTTATGTTTTGTTTTCAAGCTGTGGAGTCTCAAGTCCTAAAATCTTCTCTAATCCCTGTTTATTTGCTTTTCAGATCAAGCCTCCTCAATGATTTAAAGCTCATAAGAACTTCTCTGTCCAACTCGAGGACAATGTTGATGTGACCCATTCTACTTATGGGGTCCAGACTCGGTTTAGGGGTCCAGTTCCTGATTGTTCTCTTAGAATTCCACTAGTTCTCTCTAGCCCCCATTGAGCTCCCCAGACTAATATGACGAGTGTTGAGTTTCATCAGTCTATCCATATGTTAACATAGTTGGTAGCTTCTCAGTGTAAGTGTGGTGTTCCTATTTCTCCATCTTCTGAGGCCACAAGGGTTACCAGTTTATGAGGCTGAACCCTCCGACCTTTACTAGTGTTAAGGGTAAGGAGGATCCTCAAGGTATCTGGATGAGATGGAAAAGATTTTTTGTGTTATGCATGCCACTAATGTGGAGGACGTGGAGTTTGCCGCTTACTAGCTGAAGGATGTGGCATACCAATGGTACAAAAAATGTGATCAGTCAAGCGGTGACGATGCGGAGACATCTCTGTGGGTGGATTTTTCTAATGCTTTTTTGGATCACTTCTTTCCTTAGGAGTTAAGTGAAGCAAAGGTGTAAGAGTTTGTTAATTTGAGGCAAAGTAAGATATCAGTCAAGGTGTATGCCTTGAAGTTTCACCAGTTGTCTCGGTATGCTCCAAAGTTGGTTTCTAGCATGAGTGCTAGAATGAGTAGTTTGCTTCTAAGGTGTCTCGAGACTTGATATTAGAAATTAAGGTTGTCTTGTTGATCAATACATGGATATTTCTAGGTTGGTTGTGTACATACAACAGGTAGATAAAGAGAAAAAGAAGCAGGTGGAGATTGGGGAGAGGCAAAACAAGAAGTTCAGATTTTTTGAGCAGGGTGATGGCCATTAGCAGAGTGGGAGGGATGGTGGGAAGTGGCCCAAGAAGAAATGAGGCAATTCTGGGTCTTACTCGATGGCTAGTGCTCCCTATCCAAAGTCGTCAGGTGACCGGTATTTTTAGAGTGGCGACAACTAGAGGGCACAGGGTGCCCAATCTCAGGATAGTGGGGCCCAGTCAGCTCCATTATATCCTTCCTGTAAGTTTTATAGTAGATTGCAATGGGGTTTTTGTGATGAGGGGAGGGATAGGTGCTTCAATTGCGGTTAGCCAGGGCACATGCTTATAAATTATCATGTTGGTTAGGTTTCCTCTGGGGCAAACAAAGTTCCAGTTGCTTCTTCTCCAGCACCGACACCAAAGGGTGCACCATCTGGCTCCAACACTGGCCGAAACTGTCTCTATGCTTGTAGAAAGGTAATTTTGTCCCTCCCAATATTAATTTTAACCCATTTACCCTACCTCCTTCCTATCCCCTACCCTCACATAATCCACCCATTCTCAACAACCCTCTACACACACCCACTTACACACTTTAATTTTTTCAACACACACTCACAACAACTCTCTACTTTTTATACACACAGCCATTGACATACACATACAGATAACAAGGCACACACTCTTTCATTTTTTTCATTGAATAGATAAATCCACATACCTCATAAAATGACTCTATTTTATTAATTGAAGAAACACACTGATTACATATAATACACAATTCACATAGAAACAAAAACTCATGCACACACACACAAACTGACTACCTGAAAAACACACCCACACATTGGATAGGAAAAAAATAGGAGAGAGGGAGAAAAATAGAGAGAAACCTAGATACGAGAGAGGTCGAGAAATAAAGGGCAAAATGGGTGAGAGAAAAATAGTGAGAAATTAGTACCGACGAGCAATAGTTGCCTCCATAGTTCACGCCGAAACACGATACTGCCGCAAAAAAATCTAACCTGTTCTTTGATTTTCATCACCCTTTGAGCTCGCCGGAGCTCCAGCGCCGCAAAAAAGTAGCTCCATCTTGAGTCAATTCCAAAAACCATTGGGAAAACCAAAATCCAGCCTAAAATTTAACCTCATCGTCGAAAAGACCATCGAGTTTGAGTAAAATAGGGTTCAGGGTTGATATTTGGGACTCGGGGTTCGTATTAAGGTTGTTTTGCTGATTTTAAATCTTTTTGGGTTGCAATTCTTGAGACCAAGTTAGTTTTATTATTGTTGTTGAGGTTTCCGTTTGAGAGTTTCGAGTTTGGGCTTCATCAACTCACTATTATCAACAAAGAAATCGGTTTTTTTGAGGACCAATTCTCAACTCTACTCCTTTTATTATTTCAATGTGGTTGATGGTGTGATTTCATAGTATGTTTGAATGTATTTGAGCTTTCGTAATTGTCCTGGTGACTAATTGATTTTATATTGAAATTGGTTAATCATGGAGTTGAAAATGAATTTGGGAAGGGCTTGATTTTGATAAAAGTGAATATAGATTTATTTGATTCATTGTTGGTAGTTTGAATCGGAACGAGTATTGACGTTTGTCAAACCTGATAGTATCATGTTTTAGGCCGAAATAAATAGGTGAATCCTATGTTGGGTAGGTAAACTGTAGGAATCTATATTTGAAATTGTATTTATTTTTTTGGGAAATATCCCGAGAAAATTATATTTATTCACTGGAGAATGCCCCGAAGTATTATGTACGCGAAGGATGTTCGTGATCAAGACTCGAGACATCAGGTAAATCATAGATTAGTATAGGTTCATTTTAGTACCTTTTTATTTTGGACTGTAATAATTGGACTGGACACTATATTTTTTGTTTGGTGATTTGTATTTTTTTTGTGTGTTTTGTTGGTTTATACATTTCATAGTGTCATACTAGCCGATATACTCTATAGAGAGATCGTGGTCGAACCACGGGATCAAGGAATGCCTAACACCTTCTCCTCAGTCAACAAAATTCCTTAACCAGAATTTTTGTTCGTGGACCAGTTTAAAGAGTCAAATCATTTCAAAAAAGATTTTCATAGATGACTTGGCACACCCGATTTATGCCAAGTGGCGTCTCTGAGTTTAATTATAAAAAATTCTTTTCGAAATAAATTTTTATTTCTAGTCACTTTAATAATAAAATCCTTTTGAAACTTAAAAATCATATCTTTTGGGTAAAAAAGGGTGTGACATGTTTGGCGACTCTGCTAGGGATTTTTCAAAATTCTAGCTTATTTTTTGAGTTGTATCGGCTTAGTTTGACACTATAGGTGTATAGACATCTTTTTTGTGTTATTATTTGTGTTATTATTTTATCATTATTGAGTGTCTACGTGCTATGTATTTATAGTTTTCTCTTATGTGTTACCGCTTTATATCTCGCATCATTTGCATTACCCCGAGTCAATTCTTTTGCAACAAATCCCGGAGTACACGTTATGTACACGAACTCTAGTTGAGTCACCCTTATTTTAGAAGTGGGAGCGTCGAACGTATGGAGTGGGTGGAAAGTTGTCGCAGCCACTATCGACATACATTCCCCCGAATAGCCTTGTTAGTGGACCCAGCCTAGGTCAGCCTTTAGGTCATGCTTATCTGCATCATATTGAGACTTAGTGGGACCACTTGATCCTTTATAGGAGACGCACTTTAAAAGCATCCCTACATGCTAAATATTGCATCTTTGAGGGTGATAGGGTCATTTGATGGATTGATTTGGGGAAAAACATGTGCTAGAATTAGAGAAAAGTGTGTAGGCAAGAAAATGTTGAGAAAAAAGAAAAAAAAGAAAAGTGAGTCGAAAAGAGTTTCGTAATATTTTTCTAGAGTTCTTTATGGCTTTTATTTTTACAATCCAAAAAATGCAAAAATATTTTTTACCTTTTGTACTCATTTTCTCAAAAAGAAAAAAAAATAAAAGATTTTTCTTTTGTTCTCTTTAACAAGCATTCATAAGTCAAAAAATTCATAAACAAAATAAAAAATTCAATAGGATTTTTTTATAAAATAAAAATGCAAAAAGATGGTAGAAGTTTTGTACATTTAATATAATGATAATACCAAAAAGATTTTCCTTTCATAGTTGTTTGTGTCAGTTTTATGTGAAGTATCAAATTGAAAAATTCAAAAAAAGATTTTATTAACGTTTTCATCATCTGCCTTTGGTCGTGTCTCTCAAATTCAAAGTTTAGTTTGTTATTTAATCCTTAATTGTCCAATCTGGACGAACTACGCATACCTGATTCTTCTCTCTCAGGAGTGAGATACGTAGGCAACCCTTTTTATGTTTGGTGATCTTATTTGAAAAAATTTTAAAAAAATTCTTCTCTTCATTTTAGAGTTGATGTTTCATATATGCCTTGAAAAAGAAAAGTACAAAAAGATTTTCTTTTAATAGCATTAGGTTTCATTTATGTATGAAATTCAGAATTGAAAATCCAAAAATATTGTGTAAATATCTTTTGTAAAAAGAAGAAGAAGAATTCATTTGGTAATAGATTAGTTAAGCCTCTTTCCCTTTTAAAAGTACAAAAAGATTTTCTCTTGATAATCACAAGTTTCATTTTGCATAGGAGATTAAAACCTGAAAATTTCAAAAAGATTTTTTCACTCTTCATTTAGAGTAGGTATTTCATATAAATCTTAAAAAGAAAACTACAAAAATATTTTCCTTTAATAGTTTCAAGTTTCATTTTTGTATGAAATTCAAATCACACCCCCTCCCCCCAAAATATAAAAATAAAAAATTTGTCTTTGGTAATTATAAGTTTCATTTTGCATAAAGATTTTTAAATCTGAAAAATAATTCAAAAGATTTTCGTCAATTCTTTTGACAATTTGTTATTTTCTTTTCTTATTAAGGTTTCAAAAAAGAAAAGAAAAAGAAAAAGAGTTTGATTGGCCATTTTGGCCAAACTTCACGAACTATGCACACCTAATTCTCCTCTCCAGGGAGTGAGATATGTAGGTGCCTTTCTTGAGTTTGGTGATCTTTTTAAAAAAAAGTTTTGAAGAAGTTCTGCATTCTAACACCTTTGTTATTTCAGTTGGTATAAGGTGGTTGGTTTGTGGCATTCTGGCTGGTCCTTCATAGTAACCCAAGTTTCAAAGGAAGTTAGCTATGGCTAATAAGGATACTGAAGTTGCCTTCAATAATCAGACAGAGAGTTTAGAAAATGAGAATTTAGGATCTAATGAAGAGACATTGAAATTAAGGCGCCAAATGATAGGTCGAGCTTGGGATAACGAGTTGCCTCCTCTCCCATTTCCCATGGATAATCCAAAAAAATCCTTTTAGCTTACTCCAGGGCATTACTGTCCCAACTCTTCCAATATTCATTTCCTAACTCCTCAACACAAAAATACCACATACTCGGCTCCACCAGTTGTTCATGTTTTGCACCCCCACCACCACCTGAAGCTCCTACTTTTGGTTTTCATTCACCGATAGTGCCTGCCCACTCTATGAGAGAGCCTGTATCACAGTATTAAAGATTGTAGTGCTTTAGAAAGAGAAATAGAAAGGATGATTCAAGAAAAATTAATTGTAGTGCAAAACATTGACACTACAAGCATCACACAGAATCCTTCACCAACACTACAATGCACAATACGTGGGAAATAATGCCTTAAGCATGGGGATCCAGAACTAATTTGTTGAGGGGAATGTATTCGACAGTGGTGGAAGCTCTAGTCATGCAGATATGCAAACCACTCCTCTCCTTACTAGGAAGGATTTTTAGTAGTCCGTGTTGTTTTCTTTTTTGTCATTCGAATTATTTTAGGGTTGTAGTTTGGGATCTATATTGTTTTGTTTCTTTGTCGTCTTTGTTTAAACCCTTCTATCTTTTCTTTCTATTAAATGCAGTATCTTTTTTTCTTTGTTAATATGTGTTATTTGTTTGTTTTTTGTACACAATATATTTTATGTTGGTTCTAGTGATATAACATGCTTGCACAATTTTCAGTCAGATCTTCAAATTCAGTTTAATCATGAAATACTGATCAGAGGGATAAAGTTAGAAAAGGAAGCATCTGACAAAATAGGTAGAGTGTTTAGATATTTGGTAACTAAGTTAAAGCTTTTTGGAATTTAAGGCAATTATTTTGAGAATCACAAGAATAACTTGGTCATTAATTGAAGGAAATATTTCAATAAGGTCAAACAGTGGATGCGTGATCCTATATCAAGAGGGACAATAAGAAATGTGCTCCCCAAAAGCAGGGGTCATTCAATGTGAGGGATATACAATAAATGTGAAGTTGCATGTGGGACAACTGCAGAAGAAGTAGTGACACACATGCTCAGGTCAAGTTAGTGTTGTAAAAAATGTCACGAATAACCTTCATCTTTCACTTTCGTATTGCATAATATGCACTTGCATTTTTTAAAGATTGATATGAAGAAGCATTTCATTCTGCTATCCAAACATTGTGTCATCCTTTGTTTACCCCGTTTGAGTTTGAGTTTTATTTTTTTTTGATACCCCTTTTTTGGAATTAAGATAGAGTCAACAAAGTTTAAAAGAAAAAGTGCCGAGCAAAAGAATAAAGTCAGAAAAGTTCCAAAAAAATGTGTCTAAAAAGAAAAAAAAGAGAAAAGTGTTAAGAAAATAGAGTCAGAAAATGTCTTAAAGAGAAAAAGAGTCAATAAAAGAAAAAACAAAGAAAAGAAATCAGAATCAAGCAAAATAACGAGTTGTCGGAACTACGTGTGACTGATTCTCCTCTCCCGGGGATGAGATACGTAGGCTGTCTTACTCTGGGCTCGGTCAAATCAAATAAACATTTTAGAATTACCCAGTTAATAAAAACTGGGGCATGAGTTAATCTTCGTTGTTTGAGTCAATTCCAAAAGGAGTAAGTCTCACCCCACTTCAAGTGTCATTTGGGCCTCATGTCATCCTTTTTTCTAACCATATCCAAAATCCAAGTTACAACAAAATAAAGACCTTCAGATCAATCTTTGAGAATGTTAAGGCTAAGAATGCAATGGATGTGATGATGCATTTAGGTACTACTTGTTTTCTTCAGCATAAGAAACCAAGAGAGAAATAAAAATGAGAGAGTCTTATTGATGAAAACCCTTACGGGCACCATAAGGTGATGGTAAGTTGAGAGAAATAAAAATGAGAGAGTTTTATTGATGAAAACTCTCACGGGCACCATAAAACGATGATAAGCTAAGAGAAATGAAAATGAGAGTCTCATTGGTGAAAATCCTCACAGAAACTTAGATTGAGAGAAATGAAAATAAGGGAGTCTCATTACCTTAGGGCAATGATGAGCTGAGAAAAAGAAAATGAGAGAGATTTATTGGTGAAAACCCTTCAAGGTGTCACTAGTCGAATGAGGTCTATAAGTGGAATTGACCTAAGGAAGCAACTCAATTTCAGAGTCATTAACTCAACAACAATTGGTGGAAAGTTTGGATTAAAAGACGAGGCAACTTAATCCAAAATGCATGGCATAATCATTAGAATTGATTTCATTTTTAGATTATTTTTTCTTTTCTTTATTTTCAAAAAGGGACAAACATTGTCTTTTCTTTCTTCCTTACATTTATATTTTTGCTCTTTCAAGTCTGTCATTTGAACAAAAAATTATTTTTCTCATGTCTTTGGTTTAAGTCCATGTCGAAACAAGTGAGAAATGATTTCAAAACTTGCTACCAACTTCTTCAATTGCATAAAACAAGACAAAAAAGGTCAGTACATAAAAGAAACATGATCGTGAGCTGAAACAAGGAATGCAGAAAGTCTTGTCAACAGACAAGTCTGGGAATCAAAGAAATACCAAGGTTTGAAAGATTCATCTGAGAGACATAGCAAAATAGAGATACTATGTTTGTTTCTGAGTCACTTTTAATAATCTGAGTTTGGATCAATGGTGCAACAAGTCAATGACATATGCCATTAGTTGAAAGCAAAATTAATGGGATAAGTGCAAGAGAAATCGCCTCAAAAGGCAAAGCCGCAAGCCAACCACCCTATTTTAAACTCAAAAATTTTCTTTGAATGAAACGGGAACAGCTACTACCTTCAAATCAAAGGCTTCAAAGCGCAAATATTCCAGAGGTACAATTCCTCGTTTCTGCAAATGCAAAAGCAGTGTTGCTGTACAGGTTTAGTAATCATAATTATGATAAACTCATCATCTTGTATTTCTAAGAGACACATTCTCTAATTTGGGTCTTTCATGTCTCATGGCTTAGAGGTGCACTTCCTAATTTGAGCCATTAAACCTAAAAGATGCATTTTTAGTAAGAATCTTTCACTTTTACTCTTAAGAGAGGGACTTATTGGTCTTAGTAATTTAATTTTTCCCTCAAAATTGGGCATTTTTTAATCAGAATCTTGATTCATCTTTGTATTATGCATTGTTGCAAGTAGTTGTGATTGGGTTTGACATCCGTAAAAGCTTTTGATGATAAATTGGGGAAAAAATAAAATTTAATTCCTATTATTTGGGTCTTTAATTTCTGTTCAGGACCCTCCTAGAAAATGAAAGTTTACTTTATGTTCAGGACCAACCTGGAAAATGGAAATTTAATTTATGTTCAGGACCCTCCCAGAAAATAAAAATTTACTTTATGTTCAGGACCTTTCTGGAAAATGGAAATTTACTTTATATTCAGGACCTTCCTAGAAAATGAGAATTTACTTTATGTTCAGGACCCTCCTGAAAAATGAAAATTTACTTTATGTCTAGGATCCTCCTGAAAAATGAGAATTTACTATATGTTCAGGACCCTCCTGGAAAATGAGAATTTACTTTCTGTTCAGGACCCTCCTGGAAAATAGAGATTTACTTTCTGTTCAGGACCCTCCTGAAAAATTGGAATTTACTTTTGTTCAGGACCCTCCTGGAAAATGGAAATTTACTTATGTTTAGGACCCTCCTAAAAAATGAGAATTCACTTTATGTTCAGGACCCTCTTGGAAAATGGAAATTTACGTTATGTTCAGGACCCTCCTGGAAAATGAGAATTTACTTTATGTTCAGGTCCCTCCTGGAAAATGAAAATTTACTTATGTTCAGGACCCTCCTAGAAAATGAAAATTTACCTATGTTCAGGACCCTCCTGGGAAATGGGAATTTACTTTCTGTTCAGGACCTTCCTGAAAAATAAGAATTTACTTTATGTTCAGGACTCTCCTGGAAAATGGGACATCACTTTCTGTTTGGATCCTCCTGGAAAATAGAAATTTACTTTATGCTCAGGACCCTCTTGGAAAATAGGACATTACTTCTGTTCAGGACCCTCCTGGAAAGTAGGGCATTACTTCATGTTCAGGACCCTCCTGGAAATTGGACAATACTTTTTGTTCAAGATCCTCCTGGAAAATGAAACTTTAATTTTTGTTTTGGACCCTCCTGAAAAATAGGACTTTAATTTCTGCTCAGGACCTTCCTGAAAAATGGGATTTTATTATTCAAAAATAGAATATTTCCCTATCATAATCTTTGTTTGGAATAATTTTGGTCTAGTTTTGACTTTTGATTTCAGGAACCAGCCCGAAGAACAGGGTATCGAAGTTGCAAGTCAACAATAGAAAGTCAAGAGCCCGCCTGAAGAACAAGATGAAATTGAAAGTCAGGAGCCCGCCTGAAGAATAGGGTGATGAAATTGAAAGTTAGGAGCTCGACTGAAGAATAGAGTAAAGAAATAGCAAGTCAGGAGACCGCCTGAAGAATAGGGTGATGAAATTCAAGTTAGGAGCCTGCCTGAAGAATTGAGTAATGAAATTAAAAGTCAGAAGCCCGCCTGGAGAACAAGGTGATTAAATTGAAAGACAAGAGCCCACCTGAAAAATAGGGTGAATAAATTAAAAGTCAGGAGCCCGCCCGGAGAACATAGTAATGAAATTGAAAGTCAAGAACCCGCCGGGAGAATAGGGTGATAAAATTGAAAGTCAGGAGCCCGCCTAGAGAATATGATGATCAAATTGCAAGTCAGGATCCCACCTGAAAAATAGGGTGATAAAATTGCAAGTCAGGAACCCGCCTGGAGAACAGGATTAATAAATTGAAAGACAGGATCTCAACTGAAGAACAACGTAATAAAATTGCAAGTCAGGAACCCTCCTGAAGAATAAGGTGATGAAATTGAAAGTCAGGAGCCCGCCTGAAGAACATGGTAAAAAATGGAAAACCAAGCAATAAAGTAAAAAATTGCAAGTCAGGAGACCGCCTAGAGAATAGGGTGAAAAAATTCAAATTCAGGTTCAAGTTCAGAAATACCACCTGCAGAACATGGTCAATTTTGAGTTCATCTCTAACACCAAATTTTGTATGGAGAAAGAATTTATTTTCAAGTTTAACCCAAAGAAGATCAGATCTTTTGTCACTTTTGAAAGCATCGGATACATAAGACAAGAATTAAGAGATGCTGAATAGATAAGACTTTTGTAATTTCATTTATCTTTTAACTTATAATTTTTATTTTGATGTAATGACAGAGCCACAGACTGGAACCTCGAAGGGACCTCACTCGGCTCTCCACCTCAGTAAAGTTCCTCATTTTTAACCCTTGAACTACATGTGACTTGGCTCCCACATAACTTGAGATAGGTAGGATGTCCAAATCAAGACTCGGTTGCCCTCATCCCTTCTGTTTCTTTCTTTTGAATAATGGTCGGGTTGAAATTTTATCTCTTTGTCTACTTCTTTGTCCTAAAATATTGTGTTTACATCCAAAGAGGGGCATACTATAGACACATAATTTTGTCCCTCCCAATATTAATTTTAACCCATTTACCCTGCCCCTACCCTACCCTCTACCTATCCCTTACCCCCACATAGTCCACCTACTCCCGACAACCCTCTATACATACCCACTTATACACTCTAATTTTTTCAGAACACACTCACAACAACTCTCTACTCTCTATACACACATACAACCACCGACAGACACACAGAGATAACAAGGCACACACTCTTCCATTTTTTTCCATTGAATACACAAATCCATGTACCTTACAACATGACTCTATTTTATTAATTGGAGAAACAAACTGATTACACAAAATACATAAAATACACAATTCACACAACAACAAAAACTCATGCACACACTCACATACAAACTCACCAGAAAATACACCCATACGTCAGAGAGAAAAAAGATAAAAGAGAGGGAGAAAATAAAGAGAAACTAAGACACGAGAGAGATTGAGAAACAGAGGGCAAAATAGGTGAGAGAAAAATAGTGAGAAATTAACGTAAGTAAAGAAGAACCAGTGAGAAACAGTTGCCTCTGGCAATTCACGCTGCAACACGATACTGCCGCTGGAAAAATCTAACCCATTCTTCAATTTTCATCACCATCTGAGCTCACCGGAGCTCCGGCATCACGAAACAGTAACTCTGGCTTGAGTCAGTTCTAAAAACCACTGGGAAAACCAAAATCCAGCCTAAAATTTAACCCTATCATTGGAAAGACTATCGAGTTTGAGTAAAACGAGGTTCAGGGTTAAAATTTAGGGTTCGTATTGAGGTTGTTTTGCTGATTTCAAATTTGTTTGGGTTGAGGTTCTCGAGACCGAGTTAGTTTTATTATTTTTGTTGAGGTTTTCCATTTGAGAGTTTCAAGTTGGGGCTTCATCAACTCACTATTATCAATAAAGAAATAAGTTTTTTTGAGGTCCAATTCTCAACTCTACTTCTTTTAATATTTCAATGTGGTTGATGATGTGATTTCGTGGTGTGTTGAATGTATTTGAGCTTAATTGTCGTGGTGACTAGTTGTTTTTATATTGAAAGTGGTTAATCATGGGGTTGAGAATGAATTCGGGGAGGGCTTGATTTTGACAAAAGTGAATATAGATTTATTTGATTTATTGTTGGTAGTTTGAATTGGAACAAGTATTTTCGTTTGTCAAACCAGATAGTATCAAGTTTTAGGCCAAAATAAATAGGTAAATCTTAGGTTGGGTAGGCAAATTGAATGAATGGATATTGTTGGGTGATTGAATGTTTGTTGAATGATTTTATCACACAGAGTTGAAATTGTATTCATTTTTTCCGGGGAATGTCCCAAGGAAATTGTATTTATTCACCGGGGATTGCCCTGAAGTATCATGTACGCGAAGAATGTTCGTGATCAAGGCTCGAAGCATTGGGTAAAGCATAGATTAGAGTAGGTTCATTTTAGTATCTTTTTTATTTTGGACTATAATAATTGGACAGGACACTATATTTTTTGTTTGTTGATTTATTTATTTTTGTGTGTGTTTTGTTGGTTTATACACTTCATACTAGCTGATATACTCTACGGAGCGATCATGGTCGAACCACGAGATCAAGGGATGCCTAACACTTTCCTCTCGATCAACAGGATTCCTTAACTCAAATCTCTATTCGTGGACCAGTTTAAAGAGTTAAACCATTTTGAAAAGATTTTCAAAAGTGACTGGCACACCTGATTTATGTCAAGTGGTGACTCTGAGTTTAATTGTAAAAAATTCTTTTCAAAATAAATTTTCATTTCTAGTCACTTTAATAATAACACCCTTTTGAAACTTAAAAATCATATCTTATGGGTTAAAAAGGGTGTGACAATGCTCTCACTACTTGTCAGGAGTTTGAGGTATTACCTGATGTCGTTACTGGTATGTTGAAACTCTTTTCCTGTGATGTGTACTGTTTGCTTGATCCGGGGTCCCTTCTTTCTTATGTGACCCTATTTGTGGCTATGTATTTTGATTTTTTTCTTGAGTGTTTCTACCCCGGTGGGTGACTCTGTGGTGGCTAGAAGGGTCTATAAGGGTTGTGTGGCATCTTTGGGTGGTCAGGAGACTTTGGTGGATCTGTTTGAATTAGACATAGTTGATTTCGATGTTATATTGTGGATGGATTGGTTGCACTCGTGCTATGATTCTCTAGACTGTCGAACGCGTAGGGTTGTCTTTAAATTCCCTAATGAACTAGTTATTGAATGGGAGAGTGGTTCCCTAGATCCTAAGAAAAGGTTCATATTGTATCTTAGAGCTTAAAGATTAATCTCCAAGGGGTGTCTCTGTCATCTAGTTCGGGTTAAGGATTCTAACTCAGGAGGTCCTTCTTTGCATTTTATCCCAGTGGTGAGCGGATTTCCTGAGGTCTTCCCTGATGACCTCCCTGGTGTTTCTCCTAATAGGAAGATTGAGTTTGGAATTGACCTTGTTTCGAACGCTCGTCCAATTTCTATTCATCCATATTGAATGGCTCCAGTTGAGTTAAAGTAGCTTAAGGAGCAACTAAAGTATCTTTTATACAAGGGTTTTATCCATACTAGTATGTCCCCATGGGTGCATCTGTATTACTCGTGCGTAAGAAGAATGGTTCCCTTCGGATGTGTATTGATTACCGACAGTTGAATAAGGTGATGGTAAAGAATTAGTACCCTTTTCTAAGGATAGATGACTTGTTTGGTCAGTTGAAGGGTGCTAAATCTTTCTCCAAGATTGATCTTCAATTCGGGTATCATCAATTAAAGATTAAGGAGGTGGATATCACTACGACTGCCTTTCGTACTCGGTATGGGCATTTTGAGTTTTTGGTTATGTCTTTTGGGTTAACCAATTCCCCAATGATATTAATAAATTTGATGAATAAGGTCTTCCGTTAGTTTCTAGACTTTTTCGTCATTATATTCATAGATAATATTTTGGTGTACTCGAAGAGTGAGGTGGATCATATGAATCACCTTTGTATAGTGTTGCAGACCCTGAAAGATCAGCAGTTGTAAGCCAAATTCTCAAAATATGAGTTCTAGTTGAACATTGTCACTTTTCTGGGTTATATTATTTCTAGTGAAGGGATTATATTGATCCGCAAAAAGTGGCAGTGGTTAAGAGGTGGCCTAAACCCACGACTCCAACCGATATTCGGAGCTTCTTGGGTTTAGTTGTTTACTATAAGAGGTTTGTGGCGAGCTTTTCTTCTATAGCTTCTCTATTAACTAAGTTGACTCAGCAGAAGGTAAAGTTTTTATGGTTTGATGCTTGTGAGGGTAGTTTTGAGAAGCTGAAAGATAAGCTAATTTCGGCTTCGATCTTGATTCTACCTGAAGGCACTGAGGGGTTTGTGGTCTATTGTGATGTATTTTGTGTGGGGCTTTATTGCGTTTTAATGTAACATGGCAAGGTGATAGCTTATGCCTCTAGACAGTTGAAGGTGAAAAGGAGAAATTATCTGACTCATGACTTGGAATTGCTCGTTATGGTATTCGCATTAAAAATTTGGCGTCACTATTTGTATGGGGTGCATGTGGATATCTTTTTCGATCACAAGAGCCTGCAGTATGTGTTTACTCAGAAAGTACTTAACCTCAGGTAAAGGAGATGGCTTGAGCTGCTTAAGGACAATGAGATGAGTCTTCACTACCATCCAGGTAAACCTAATGTGGTTGTTGATGCTCTTAGCAGATTATCCATGGGGAGTCTGACTTATGTGGATGAGGAGAAACGGGAGTTGGTGAAGGATATTCACTATTTGGATAACCTTAGAGTCCGTCTCTTGGACTCTGAGAATTGTGGTATGGTTGTACAGGAGGTGGCATAGTTGTCTCTTGGTGCTGAAGTAAAGAGAAACAAGTGTTAGACCCTATCTTGATGAGGATCAAAGATGATGTAGGTGGGTAGAAGGTGATGACCTTTAAGATTAGTGGTGATGGTACCTTGCGGTACCAAGAGAGGTTATATGTTCCCGATATAGATAGTTTGTGAGAGAGTATCTTAGATGAGGTGTATGAGTTGCGCTATGCTATTTATCCTGGTTCGACGAAAATGTATCATAACCTTAAGGAGATGTATTGGTAGAACAGTATAAAGCGGGATGTGGCTAGTTTTGTAGCTAAGTGCATGGTGTGCCAATAGGTGAAGGTTGAGCACATGAGGCCCGAAGGGTTGTACTAAGAAATTGAGTTGCCTGTTTGGAAATGGGAGGTGATCAATATAGACGTTACCAATTTTTCTCGGTCTTAGAATCAGTTTGATTCGGTTTGGGTTATCGTGGATAGGATGACAAAGCCCGCTCATATTTTGCCAGTGCGGACAAATTTCTCAGCTGAGGATTACGCAAGGTTGTATCTTCATGAGATTGTGAATTTGCATGGAGTTCCTATTTTATCATCTTGGATTACGATATACAGTTTTCATCTCACTTTTGGCGGTCGTTTCAAAAAGGTTTGGGGACCAAGGTGAGTCTTAGTACTACTTTCCACTCACAATGGATAGGCAAGCAGAAAGGACTATTCAGACATTGGAAGATATGCTACGTGCTTACGTGATTGATTATGGTGGTAGTTGGGTTGAACATTTGTCTCCTGTAGAGTTTGTTTATAATAATAGCTACCAATCTATCTTTGGAATGACTCTTTTTGAGGCGTTGTATGGTAGGAGGTGTAGATTTGCCCTTGGATGGTTTGAGGTTGGTGAGGCGGAGATGTTTGGTCTGGATTTGGTTCACCAAGCTATGAAAAAAGTGAAGGTAATTTAGGATAGGCTTAAAGCTGCCCAAAGTCGGCAAAAGTCCTATGCGAATGTGAGACATAAAAAGTTAGAGTTTGAGGTTAGGGATAGAGTGTTCTTGAAGGTATTTCCCATGAAGGGAGTGATGCGTTTTGGGAAGAAGGGGAAATTGAGTCCCCGGTATGTTGGTCCGTACTTGATTTTAAGAAGAGTTGGAAATATCACGTATGAGTTGGAGTTGTCTTCTGGTTTGAGCTTCATTCACCCGGTATTCCATGTTTCTTTATTGAAGAAGTGTGTGGGTGATCCATCACAGGTTGTACCTATCAAGGATATTGGTATCTTAATTTTTTTTATGAGGCGGTCCCTGTTAAGATCTTGGATCGGCAGGTTTGTCGATTGTGGACCAAAGACGTAGCTTCTGTAAAGATTCTGTGGAGGAACCATAAGGTGAAAAAGGCTACTTAGGAAGTTGAAGAGGACATAAAGTCCAAGTATCCGTTCCTGTTTTCTGCTCCAGTAATTTGTGCGTAAGGTATGTGTTGATCTTACCATTTTTGTTTTCAAACTTTGTTAAAGAAAAGATTGATTTTCTTGGTATCTTTGTTTCCTAACTTGGTTAAAAGTAAGGGTAGAGGCATTTGGGGGTCTAATCGTGCTAGTTGCTACCTTGTTATGTCATTCGAGGATAAATGATCCAAGTGGGGGTGAATTGAAACACCCTCGATTTTGGCCTTTGAAAATTTCCTGCGTTTTAGACCCATTGTCCTTGTAATGACTCACCATATGAGTCGTATGGTGTAGGTATGGGTCAGGGGACCTTAGTTGTTAGGAAACTAGTGAAGAGTGGTTGGTTTTCTGTTGTGGTTATGATTTGGTGGGTACGGGTCTTTTGGGGTGGTGACAATTCGTTTGGGTCGGTCCCTTAATCAAATCAGTAACTTAGTAACTTGACTTGGCTCTAAGTACGCGTGGCTCAATAAGAGCCGTGAGGATAGGGTGCGAGTGGTAATGTATAGTCGTATATTATCCTGTGTCAAACCCTTTGGATTCCGTCTTGAGTATGACTATACCATACGAGTCGTATGGTCTGCTTACGAGTTGAGGTAATGGAGTCGTATGGTGGACAGTATATGGGTGTCTAACTTTTTGTTCTAGGTACGACTGGATGGTACCAATCGTATGCTGTGGTGACGAGTTGAAGGGTCAACTCATAACCACATACGGGATTTTTACTATTTAAGTTGGGGGTATTCTGGACATTTTTCCTCTTAACTCATTTTGATCCCATGACATAAAACATCTTTTGGGACTTTATTAACCCACTATTCCCAATCAAACATTATTAAAATCTCTCTCAAGTTCTTGGTTCAAGAAAAGGCTAGGGTTTCTACAAGGAAATCTATTAGGGGCTTTCAAAAGTGAATTTCTCTGCCTTTCTTGGTGTCTAAGGCATGTCACTCCTCCCTCATTGTTAGTTCAACTAAAATCATGTTTTAATGGATGATTTTCATGGTATTATTGTGGTAATATTTGGGTTTTGAAATATATGTTGGGGGTTTTGGTGGTTCTTGGTTAGATAATGTTTTTCAGTGTGTTTCTTATGGTTTCATGTTATATTTGTAGTTTGAACATGTGGTTGCATGGTAATGGTCAATTGATACATGATTTTTGGTTTTGAAAACCTTATGCCATCAATATGTTTGTTAAAATGCTCGTGAGAATGATTTTGTCACATAGTTTGACAATTATTGAAAAACCCTGCATTGCATAATA
Source organism: Capsicum annuum (assembly GCF_002878395.1). NCBI lineage: Eukaryota > Viridiplantae > Streptophyta > Magnoliopsida > Solanales > Solanaceae > Capsicum > Capsicum annuum. The sequence continues at coordinate 210,201,399 of NC_061113.1, read as the reverse complement.
TGGTAATGAAACCTAAATTAGTTTGGTTGGTTTTAAATGGTTTGGAAAGGACTTGGTGGCCATGACTTTGGTTTAACTGGAAATTTTACAGGGTACATGAGAATCCCCTAAGTGTTGGCTAGTGACATTGCTTGCAAGCTATAGTCGGTACGACAATACCACTTCAAAAGGCCTTGACACTTGACTTCTGGAATTGGTAGTTTAATTTTGTACTAAATGTTTAATTGGGCAATAATGGTAGATTGTGATAGCTAACCGTGAAGGTGTGAGTCCGATGGACGGACACTGAAAACTCATGTTTGAAGACATGAGGGTTGGTCTTGGTACGAGCATACAGAGGAATCCCTCAAGTTTATACTTTTATATATGTATCACGAAGGGCGAAGGGTACAGGGGAATCCCTGACCCCGATGATACCCTCGATTCGTGTGGCTACACGCATTGAGGCACGTTTAGGGGGTAACACTGGACCCATATAGCCTGTGGATGGATTATGATGGTAAAGCTACACAAACCCAGGCTAAAGTTTTAAACGCATGCTAAATCCAGTTCCCTTTCTCGGCATGATATATATGTATGTATATGGTTGGATAAGGTTATTTAATGTGATTTTAAATAATGGCATTATTTTATTCTTATTCCTGAGTACATGCTAGCGTTCACCCGCTAACCATCTTCCGGTGCTATATCCCCACGTGATGTAGGAACTGGACATACTACTTTTTTTGCTCAGTGACTTGGACTCGGGGACAACTTTCGTGTCAAACTGAAGTGGTAAGCTTTCATACTCCAGAGACTCCATTTCATGCTATGAACTTCTTTACAGTATTTTTGTTTCTTATACTTTGGTTTTGGCTATGGTTCGGGGCATGTCCCTACCAAATGTTCTTGATTTTTGGATAAAGGCTTTGTGTTACTACTATAGGCATGAACGGTGTCGGTATTGGTGTCAGCCTCGATTTTGATATTGGCATTGGGGCTGACACCGGCTGGTAATATGGGTGGATATTTGGTTGGTTATGGTTATGAACTTCTTAAAATATCTTTCAATTAATTTTGATATATCTTGTTATATGTTTGAAATTCATCCGACACAGGTTGCAGGACGGTTATGGTTGGGTCTTGGAGGTGGTCTCCGGTCTCCCGATTGGGCTTGAGGCACCTGACACGACTAGGCCCTGGTTTGGGTAGTGTAGTTATTAAGAACAATTGAAGTCACAAATAAGAACAACAAATTATGAAACACGAAACAAAAGCTACTAAATGAATATAGTAATCAATAAGTAAATGATTCTGCTAAAATCGTGAGTATAATATTATGTTTGTGATGAAAGTCAGATGGGTTACAAGTGAAGAGAGGAGGTATATTTATAATCTAAAACTTGAGTAACGTCTTGCATGTTTCAAGTTCTTCGTATATCAGGATCGTTAAGTATATGATTGAAAAAACGACATTGATGAATTATTGATCACACTGTTTAGGGGCTAACTAAGTCATTTGAATGTTTGCTGTTCTGAATTCTGAATGGATTGAAATTGTTACTCGAATGCAATCTGATGTTGTGTTTGGTGTAGTTCTTGCCTAGACGGATCTCGATAGACTTTGACCATCACGTTTCAGATTATCTGTTAAACTATCGTATTGACCTATATATAAATAAATAACAAAAGTAATTTATGAAAATATAAATCGTCTAAATTATCTATTTGAGAAAATTACTCATTCTTTCATTTGTTAAATCAAGATATCTTGATCATCCAATTTAACGAAACTAAAAATAGCACGAAAATTTTATAAAAAATAGGTTACCTTTGGTTATTCTTTTAAAAATATTAAATGACTCATATGTTTCTGATATAGTGGATATTTCATTTC
>NC_061113.1:210190665-210196523 GCF_002878395.1 Capsicum annuum | reverse complement strand
TTTTGTCAAAATATTTATATTCTTTTGTTTGATATGTATGTCTAACCATAATACGAGAAAAAAGAAATTAGTTTAGTTTGGTGATTAATTAAATTTAGTTAGAGTTAGACAGATTGAATTATAACCCGTTGTTTAATATATTTTGACCTAGTTATCTCAGTTTGAGTAACTTTTTGGCGAAGCAATAACACATTTATTTATTTACTCAAATTATTTTAACCCAGCTAAATTTCATCCAACATTTTTATTGGACATCTCTAATATTTATTTGGTATTTATTTTATGTTTTTCAATTAATTTGAATTCACATTGATTGAATCTCCATTAGTTAGAGGTAAAAGTATTGCTGACCAAACTCTTATTTTTATTGACACGACTCATCTCCAATTAATGATTTTAAAGCTTCATCTATTCTACTGCAATAATAAATACATTAACTAATTGGTGAAATTCTTTTTTATGCTCTATACAATAACTAAATAAAATATTACTCCACTTGGAAGGACCAAGACGAAAACAAAAAATATCAATTAAGAGAAGGTGGTAAAAGTTGCTTTGACATTGGCTACAAGTGCAACCCCACTTGTAATTACTGTTTTTTAAATTTTATTTGTTGTCTTTGACCCTTATTTTATCCAATTTTCCCTTTCATTGATGCAGCTCTTTCTTTCTTTTTCCCAAATTCCTAACTTACAATTTACTCCAGAAAAGGAAATTCCACTTAAATTCCACTAACGCTCTCTTCCCCAATACTCCCCATTTCTTAAATACTTGTCATTTATACTAAGTAGGCATTTGACAATAAAATTTAAAACATATTTATTTTATTTAAAAATTTTAAAGTTAAAAATAGAATTGAAATTGTATTGAACATAGTTTTTTAAAGCTAATATTTACAATTTAAATATACTTTTTAGAAAAATACAAAAGCGAAAAGAAATTTTAAAAAATAAAATTTTATAAAAATGGAATTACTTTTATGAAAATGATTTTTTTTTTTTTTTTGAAAAAAGTAGATTAAAAGTGAAACTAAATAAAGTGAAAAGACCTTTTGAGGTGTTTTCTAAAATCCCCCAAACAACTTCAAATTGTATGAAAGTTGTATTTGAAATTTTCTATGGCCAAATAATAATTTTAAAATAAAATGAATATATATTTCGAATAAATTAATAATATTTATAATCAAATGAGTCCTAAAAATAGATTTCATAATACTTGTTACTTTGGGAAACAAGACATAAATGCTTGTTTGTTTATACTTTTATCCGTAGCTATAAATATAAAAAAATAATAATATTTAAAAGAAAAATATTAAATAAATACAATTTAATTAAATTAATTTTAAATCAATTTTTTTTTTAAGAGACGTATAAATAAAAAGTGTTATTTAGTAATGGAGGGAGTATAGTTTTTTTTATTTTATTTTCCCAAGTAATCACACCGTCATCTTATCCTTTCCTAACATCATCCAAATATGTAGGCAAACTTGTGCATGGATGGAGTGGCGTTTGGACAAAATAACTTGAATGTTTTAGCAAAAATATAAAAATAGTATCTTTTAGATATGTTATTCAAACATAAATCAATTTTTAGGTGGAATGTTGAAATCACTATCGCAACTATCGCTATACATTATCACTTCGAATGTATAATAGTTTTACCTTATCCCCATCAAATGAAAATATGAAATGAAGCAATCAATAGTGAAAACAATCTAATTTGTATCCATGGAAATATAAAAAAAAATAAAAAAAAAATTACACTAACATGTAATTTAAACGTTCTTTACATAAAATTTTCCCGATTATAAATTTACATTTATCTATAAAACCATTATTTATTTTCTTCAAGTCATGAGCCTGAAAAAAATTCTGATAAAAAAGGCTATATGTGGATTCAAATTAATCGAGAATTTTTTTTTTTTTTTTAAAAACCGCATAGAGCAAAAATTACTCAAATTGGAGCGTAATATAATCCACTCTCCTATTACATGTATATCATTTTCTTTTCAACATATTTGTTTAACAACAGTTGACCTAATTTTTCCCACAACCCAAATTTTACGTATCACGCATAGTAATTTATCCAACCATAAATCCTCTTTGTAAAAGACATATATACTCTGTGTTCAGTCAAATTAGCACATCACATATACTGCCATTTCTACAAATCTTGACTCAAACATCTCTCTCTCTATATGGCTATAGAGAGACAAAGCTAGGATTTTTGTTGAAAGTAGAAAAAGAAGAAATGGGTAATTCATTTGGGTGTTCGGCTTCGGGTGAACGGTTGGTATCGGCGGCGAGAGACGGCGATTATGTTGAAGCTAAGATGTTGCTTGATTGTAATCCATGTCTTTCCAAGTACTCTACTTTTGGTGGACTCAATTCTCCTCTTCATTTTGCTGCTGCTAAGGGCCACAACGACGTACTTTCCCCTTTTCTTCTTCCCCTTCTAAATCGCCCCATCTTTTTTTTATTCTTGGCTTTGATTTGTGTTGAACAATTTTTTCAGATTGTTGCATTGTTGCTTGAGAACGGTGCTGATGTCAATTCCAGAAATTACTGTGGCCAGGTACCAGATTTTCTTCTTTATACTTTTCTTGATTTTTTTTTTTCTGTTTAATTTGAGCTGATATTCAGCTAAGGGTGTAGTTAGTTAGTTAATCAGTGATCAGCTACATGAGCTGGATTTTTGACAATTTGGGGCACTTTAAAGTTTGGGTATATCTATGTTGAATCTGATGATTGAGTTTTCCTTTTTTCCTTTTTGAAGACGGCACTGATGCAGGCATGTAGATATGGCCACTGGGAAGTTGTTCAAACCCTTCTTCTCTTTAGATGCAATGTGAGCTACCCTTATCCTTCATTTTGAATTTTTGCATCATGGGTTCTTCGTTTCTGTTATTTTCTTATCCAAACTGCTTTGATCTGGTTTTTCATCAAGCCGAGCATCTATAGGAAACAGCCTCTCTACCTTCTGGGTAGGGGTAAGGTCTGCCTATACTTACCTTCCTGGGTTTACACTGGGTATGTTGTTGTTGTTGTTGTTGTTATTGGGTTTTTTACTTGTTAATTTGGCCACTGGAGCTTGCACAAGCTTTGTGCCTTGTTGTTTGGTTGGAGTTACTGTATTTTTCATGGTTGCCTCGGGATTTTTTTTTTCCTTTTACCTCCATGTCGTTCTTCTAATAGCAGTTGCCCCTTTTGAATCTTGAAACTTTTTTCTCTTTCAGGTTATGAGGGCAGACTATCTTAGTGGAAGAACAGCTCTGCATTTTGCGGCAGTGAATGGACATGTTAGATGCATAAGACTTGTGGTCACTGATTTTGTTCCTAGTGCCCCTCTTGATTCTATAAATGCTCCAACGAATGTCGACGGGGGTGACGGTTCAAATTCAAAAAACAAACATGAGCAAAGGTTGGTGACCAATTCATCTCGATTCATGTTGAATTGTACAAATAGAAAGACAAATATTTATGAAGATTTAGGGGTGCCAATGAAATCAATGATTTGACCTTTGATGTCATTGATCTGAGGGCTAAATGCAAGTCGTAAAAGGCAACAAAGAAGACTGAGGTGGTAGTAGTGTAAAACATATGCTCTAGTAAAAGAAGGGCCCTCAGAAGTTCTTCATTTGTTAGCTCCATGTTTTCTACAACAAATGATAAGAGAATTACTTGGGAAAAATGAGCTGATATATAACCATGCTCATGATTTCTGACATGAAGTTCTTTGACTTTGAAGTTTTGAGTTCTTCTTGGAAAAATTGGACTGTTTTATCTGATAAGCTTCATTTACTTGGCTAATCGCTGTATTTTCTTCATTTCATTGCAGTGCACTGTCAAAATTTGTAAATAAAGCTGCTGATGGTGGTATTACTGCTCTTCATATGGCTGCATTGAATGGGTATTTTGATTGTGTCCAGCTCTTGCTTGATCTTAATGCAAATGTATCAGCTGTGACATTTCACTATGGTTCATCGATGGATCTGATAGGTATGTGTTCAGTTGAGGCATTATTAGATGTTTTTGGAAATTACCTTATTGTTAATTGACATTTTGTTTGAAATAAATCATTCTCTAGGGGCTGGAAGCACTCCTTTGCACTATGCTGCCTGTGGCGGAAATCTAAAATGCTGCCAGGTGATTGATTAACTCGTCTTCCCGCTATTATCTAATAGTTTTGATTACCAGAAGTAAAAGATGTTTACTTCCAATGCCTCCTGGTATTTATTTGGAAACATAGTTTTGATTACCAGAAGTAAAAGATGTTTACTTCCAATGCCTCCTGGTATTTATTTGGTTGTTTCCTGATGCAATTTTCTTTTTTATATCCTTGCTAGTTTCTAAATGAGTATTTACTTTGTGTTACTGCAGATCCTTATTGCAAGAGGTGCCAGTCGATTGACGTTGAACTGCAATGGGTAATATGTTTAGGATTTTCTTCTCAGTTAACTCTTACATCTGTAAATTTCCAGACGTCACTCAACAGATACATGGATTCTTTCAGGTGGGTTCCTCTCGATGTTGCCAGGATGTGGGGCCGTCATTGGCTTGAACCATTACTTGCAGCAAATTCTGATTCAATAATTCCACCCTTTCCATCTTCAAGTTATTTATCATTGCCTCTCTTAAGTGTGCTTAACATCGCAAGGTAAATGGAAATTTCCTTTTTTTGGTCTTGTGTAATCTAGTTTTTGGACTGATAAGGGACGGATAGCCTATAGGGGTGACTGGTAAGGACCCTCCACTTCCAAACATAAGGTTTTGGTTTGAGTTACCAAGTAGCAAATGTGGGAAATGCCCACTATTCAGCTTGTAGATACAGGGGTTTAGGGGAGTGGGGTTTAACGTATTACAGAAAAGCTTATTTCTGAACTAATGGTTTTTTCATCTGCAAAAATTTGGAGGGCCCTTTTTTTTTGGTTAAAATCTGTTGTGGTGCATCAAATTTGTTAAAGATCAAAGTTCGATATCTACAACTTTTTGATTATTAAGTCTTAACTAATAGGGAGGATTTTGTCACGTGATATTTCATTTTGGATTGTATGCTGTTTCTTATGGTGAGCGAGTCGGGTAGTTACTTTCTGAAAAGCAAAATAAATGATGCCATTGATGATGCCTAAACCATCAGATGCAAACATCAATGGGGATGGTTGCTGTAAATGCTACAGATCTGTTTGACAAATGTAACATATGCTAGGGAAACAAAACACAGTGAGGTCCTTTAATAATTGAAGATATGAAAATTATTGCCAAGGATATTCAATATTGTGCATTCATAACTGCAAAAGGGGGTGCTACATGTATCAGTATAGATTTGTAAAAAGCAGTTCACAGTCAGTCTATTCATTGCTGGGTTCAAAATTTTTGAAATCAATGTATATTGTCCTGTGAATTATATCTCGATGATGCACAGCATAAAGGTGTAGTTATGGAAAGAATCATCCTAGTGAAATCCCCTATTCCGTATATTGGAAAAAGGAATGAGCCGTTGGGGTCAGGATTGCTCTCTAATAATGGAGCAGATTGTATACCAACGCTGGACTTTTTCGCTTGCGAAGGCGTAAGGTGGAAAACTTATGACTTATACAACTCACATTTTTTCAAGCTTTATTTTGTTTATTTCACTATACTTTGTCTAACTCCTTTGGTTTTCCCATTGTTGAAGTCATCTTTTGTAACGCCCCAAGAACCTATCCCGAGACGTCACACGGTGCTTAAGGCCACACGTGGCCTCAAGCTAACCCTCTAAGCCTGTCATCACTTTCAGAACTCACTATCACACTAATCATTTTAAAATAGGGAAGAATAATCATATCATGAGCATACTGTGATACGAAGAAATACTGTCCT
>NC_061113.1:210155015-210187665 GCF_002878395.1 Capsicum annuum | reverse complement strand
TGGAATTTGACAATCCTAAAATTGAGCCTTGGCGCGACGCGTCAATATCGCGGAGGCTCACTGGAAAATGACAATTGCCATTTTGGCTGGCGCCGTGACGCGCTAAAGTGCTAGGTGGCACACTGTCTCACTAAAATGGCTCTAACTCTTCACCCGAGTGTCGGATTTGGGTGAATTTGGTATCGATGGAAAGCTTATTCAATGCTCTACATGGCAAAAAGTAGAAATTAGAGAAATACAACATGGTATAAACATCAATCACTTTGGAAGTCATCCATATTCACTCAAAAGACGGATTTAGGCTTAAGAAACGATCGGGGTATTACATCTTTAGGCAGTCCAAAGATCAATTTTAGTCAGTTACTGCCCTGTGCACACCATTCCGTTTAGAGTTAACAAAAGAAAATAACCAATGAGGCTTCCATTATGAGATGGAAGAACTTTATTGTTATTTTACGCTTAACACTGCATCTTGTCCTACCCTTTCCTGTTTTCTAGCTTGATCTATCAAATTAAGGCATTGCTTCTTCTGGAAGCTTAAGAAAACACCTTACTGCAGACGTTGAATTAAAATGTTCGTCAATTGAGCCTTCTGATCTGTTCTGATTCATGTTGAAGCACTAGTGTGAAGGGCTGCTAATTGGTTCTTGCCTTCCACTAGTGGAATGATTAGACTTTGAAGCCAGTCATGGCTGATTTTTGTTTGACTGCTTATAGTGGCCGTTAAAATGAGTGATAGAATGAGCACTTGTTTTATAATTCTCTTTGTGATCTTAGTCTCTCCTTCCATAGGAAACATTTTGGTGAGGCGTTCATTTCTGACACCCTTTTTTTGTGGGGGCCGGGTGGTGGTGGTGGAGAAGAGGATCTGTTATTCTATTCTTTTAAATGATTGTTAATCTAATAGGTACTGTAACATTAGATGTCAACCATACTAAGTTCTGATCGTTGTGAATACTTTTTGCAGGGAGGGCGGGTTGCAGTCTTCAGCAACTTCCTCTGATGATTCTGATACTTGTGCTGTTTGCCTGGAGAGGGCATGTTCAGTGGCTGCTGAAGGTTTGAACCATTATCCCTTTCAATTTGATTTTGTTCAATATATGAATCAGAGAGATTTCCTTAAAATGGTTATCACAACAATCAGTCACAACTATGTTATACAGGAGCGAAAGGTCCAATCTATCCACAAGATGAATGTTGTATAAATGTGTGCATTAAGATGAATATGCCCTCATGCAAGATGGACAAGATCAGAAGTGGTTACATCTTATAAAAATTGCTAATAACATATTTGGAGAATAAAATTAGAGAAGGTCCCCTGTGATGTTTTACCCTATTCAACATTTGATCTCCTTTTATATAGATCGATTGGTGCGCCACTATGATGATTGAAGGTGGTAAAAGGACGAGGTAGACCAAAAATTCATGTGAAAGAAATTGTCTCAAAGACCTAAGTATTCTTCTAGATAAATACAAAACTAAGAACAACACATAATGAGAGCAAATGATCCGTATATCTAATATCAGTTGGTTGGGAATAGGATTTATTTTATTGTTAACATGAGATCTGGCTTTTGTGTGGAGCTCTTTTAATCTTGTTAGAGAAGTTTTCTTGTCGTGTAGGAATAAGCGGGAAACCAAGGTAATAAGACTAATTACTTAGTATTGGAATGAGCTAGGCCTGAATCAAGTAGATGAATACATATAGAGAATTCATGCAACCAAATGTCAACTATCTTATAATTTAAGGCATAGTTCATTGGTTGATATGAATCTGGCAAATGGCTTAATATTCCCCTCTAATTGAAGGTTTTCAGTTTCGTACATGATCAAGCACTATGCATCCTCATCATCTATTTTACATGAGTTTGAAATCCTTTCTTCATTTATCATGTGAGGAACACTTTCAAAATTAAGACTTTGCACCCTCTAGACCTAGCAAATCTAGATACTGTAGTTGAATCCAAGGGTATGATCTAGCCTTTGGTGAAGTTGGAGGGAAAATCTTAGATCAGGGTTTAAATCTCAATAGAGGCAAAAAATGTCAGGAGATTTCTTTGCGATCCACCTAAACCGTTGTGTACAAAGTTACGCAATACATGTAGCGGTGGAAGGATGAAGATACTCGTTGGAATAGTTGAGGTGTGTACAAGTTGGTCTAGACACCACCATTACAATCTTCTTTTTCTAAAGACTTCTAGACTTTGTAGTTATGAAACAGAAGTCTAGATACTGCAGTTGTTTTTGTACTTGATGTTTTCAAACTCATCATATGGATTATCTGATGCCGATCCAGTCTTGTGCTTAACGTATAAAGCAACTTGATTGGTTCAAAATCTTTTCTACATACTCCTTCCGCCCCATTTTACATAAAGGAGTTTGGGATACGTGGGTCAAAGCACCTAATTTTTGTTGTGAATTTGGGCATAGATTTTTCATGTTTTTTGAAATAAACTTTTACATTTTTGAAGATCGTGCAAAGTACTAGTATGATAGTATGGCTGAAAGAGGTTTGGTAAGACGTAGTCGATGACAAAACTGTTCGACTTTCCAAATAATATGAGGGTCACATAAAATGTTACCGGAGTAATAATAAAAAATAGATACTAATGTGATCTCCTTCCCCAAACCCCCCCACAATTTTACCCAGAGAGCAGTGTCATATTCTTACCAACTGCATCTGTGTTGTGCTCAATAAGGAAATATCATATCTTCAAGAATTTCTTTGTTTGGTGATATTGGATTCTTTCACTCTATTAGGTTTCTGGGACACGTCTAACCATGAGTAGATGATAACGGTTAAAATAACAGTCCTGTAAAATTAGATAATTTAGTTATATTAATATATCCTTTTATTTTGTATCATACACTTCCAGGTTGTGGGCATCAATTGTGTGTAAGATGTGCACTCTATCTTTGCTCGGCAAGCAACATCCCATCTGAATTATTGGGTCCACCTGGCTCCATTCCATGTCCACTTTGTAGACATGGTATTGTCTCATTTGTAAAACTCCCTGGATCTCCTGCAAAGGAAATTAAGTTACATCTGTCCCTTAGCTTATGCACACCATGCATGCTTCATCCTCGTGAGCAAGATCAATCAACGCCATCTAGCGCGCATGAAATTAGAAAGAATCGTGTTGCTTCAGTCTCTTCAGATTTCTCCTGTCCTGTGACTTGTAGCCCATTTCCCTCTGTTGCAATCCCTTTGTGTACCTGTGATGAAAGACATTCCCCAACCTTGGAATCAAGAGAAAATGATACTCAAGAAGAAACTCCTAATCAGTCACAGTCCACATCAACGGACCAAGACAAAATGGATGTGAGATTGGAGAAAACTACCTGCTCGAACATGTTTTGGGGCAGAAGAAGCTGCAGCAGGGAGCATCAGTGTAATGCTGAGATTAATGCTTAATAAGCTTGTTGCTTTGGTGCCCTGGATAGAGGAAATTTTGATCCAAGCAGATCAGCGCATGGATTCAAGGCTTAGTATTACGACTTTCTTATAATGCTTTTGAATCTTTCTTGCAGCTTCTGTTTCTCTTGCTGGCTTTGAGCCAGAGGATCCAGCAGCACCTCAACATCTTGAATATCTTAAAATGTTGCCTTAATTATTTGGAGTTGGGGCTTGTAAAGAATTCAAAAGTAGGAAATTGGAGTATTGCAATGGAGCATCATTGGCGAACTGTCTAATTTTGAGATTGTCCTTCGGTTATTCTTCCTTCTTGTATGTAGTACCGCTATTACCAGTCTGGTTGAAGCAGATAAGTTTTTAACCTGTTTGTTCCAGTACACCCCCATTTAGTTACAAAAGATAGTTTTGAGTACTGTGGGATTTGTGAAGGTAAATGTTAGGTGTCTGTAAACTGACAAAGATAGAGTTGAATAGGGAAATTCGTTTTAAACATTTGCAGTTTGTACACGTTTTAATGTTCTGTAGTAGAATTAATGTGTTTGGGTTTGTCAATTTATGTTGTAAGATTGTCTTGTCTTGTAAATTAGGTGTGATGCCACATCAACAACAACAATAAATTCAATGAAATTTCACAAGTGCAGTTTGGGTAGGGCAGTACGTATATTTTAGTATCGTACCCCTACCATCACTACCCCATCTTATGAAGCTAGGTAGATTGTTTTTGATAGATCCATCGCTCAAGGAAAGATTAAAAAAGGGGTAACAAGAAGCAGTATTTGCTGCAAGTAAAATAAATCTAAGAAGAAGAAAATACAAGAATCGCACTAATATTTCTGATATGGAAAAGAAATATGTTTGCTTACTAATCTTCTACCTTCATTCTTGACCTCCACACCCTTCTACCAAGGATCATATCATTGATAGGCTGAAATTGTGTCATGTCCTGTCTATTCACAATCTTACCATACTTCTTATGCTTATCTCCATCCCTCCTGAGGTCTACGATGGCGAACTTCTTACACCTTCTAACAGAGCGTGTGTGCATCTCTTCTTTGTATGTTTGAACTATTTTAGTCTCACTTTCCGTATCTTATCCTTCATGAAAGTAACTCTCACCTTGTCCCAAATGACTTTATTTCTAATGTTCTCTCTTCTGATGTGCTCACACATCCTAATTTGGCGCCGCATGAAAGCAATTGATGTTAGTTTTTTGGCATTCAAGGAGTTTGACGTTTGGAAATCAAGTAAATGGAGAATTGAGTCATGTGGGTGTCTGAGTTCTGATTGTTATCTTTAAGCGTGACATTAGCAACATTAACATAGTTGGCCAATATAGAATTCTTGTCCTCTGTATATTGGTTTGTACTTCCCAGTTGTTTTCGTTATTTTTTGTTGACAAAGTTGGAATGTCCGGTGGGCCAAGTTTCCTCGTCCTATATTCGTCCGACACGTATCCTAGTACTATCTCTGTCCTTTCTATATGTAAAATCCTTAGCCTTAATCAGAAGTCATCTCCCTAAAAGTGGTGTCAAAGGAAGTCAAAAACCTTGTCGTCGTAGATGTGATTGTGCAACCTCCAATCTTGGTACAATTTTCAAATGTGCATTATGATTTTGTCCTCGAGCCGTTGAACAATTCTTCAAACTTATAGAACTGGACTCAAATTTTATGAAATGTTAGGATCGAAAATTCGGTTATTGTGAAATTTAGCCAAATAATGTTATAATGATAATAACAAAGACAATAACAAGTTGATAATAACGGTAATTAAAAAATATCAAAGGAGACAAATTTAACGTGGTTCGGTCAGTGTGACCTACGTCCACGAGTGGAGAGGAACAATTTCACCATATCGACAAGAGTACAATAAAGAAATTACAAAATTAGAGTAGTCACTCTAATTAGCCCAAATATCCCAAGAGAAGAACCTCACAGGATCACTCCAAAAGAAAGGGCCAAAAGTGTTTCCCAACACCTACTCTCTAACTTAATACTCTAATAGGAAGGGAGAATAAATACAAGAGAATGAAAGAGAACACTTGAAAATTGATGTGTTACAAATGAGAAAGAAGACCCCTATTTATAGAGATGAAAATGAACTAGTTGATGTCATCCATGATGAAAATGGAAGATATAAATTTGAACATTTGCATGTGAATGAATGAGAGAAATTTACAACAAAATCTTTGGTAGCAACTTTGTTTGACAAGTAGCAACTTTGTTTGACAAATCCAAACAATAATCTTCCAAAAGTATTTGGTAGCAACTTTCTTTGACAAAACAAGTGTGAATCAAGCAACTTTCTTTGACAAAACAAGTGTGAATCAAAGAATAAACAAAGGCCACATTACAAATCTTCACGTTGGCCTGAGTTTGGTTAATATAGTAAATTTGCTTCCTCTCCGTAAAAGCCCATGTGGGCGAAATCATTCTTCACAAACGGCAATCAAGTTCAAGCAAAGCTTGAACTTACTGTCCGGAAGAGACTTTGTGAACATGTCAATAGGATTGTCTCTAGTGTTGATCTTCTGAACAACGACCTTTTCTTCAATAATAGATTTCCGAATAAAATGATACTTGATGTCAATATGCTTCGTCCTCTCATGATACATTTGATCTTTAGTCAAGTGGATGACACTTTGACAATCACAGAAAATAATAATACCACCTTGGTGTGGACTGAGTTCAGCAAATAGACCCTTCAACCATAAGGCTTCTTTGATAGCCTCGGTCACTGCCATATATTCTGCTTCGGTAGTAGATAAAGCTACTACATATTGTAATGTAGCTTTCCAACTGATAGCACAACCACCAATGCAAACTACGTAGCCAGTCAGTGATCTTTTGTCAAGATCACCTGCATAATCTGAGTCTACAAAACCAACCAAAGTGTTAGTATTTCCTCCGAATTCCAAACATGCGTTTGAAGTACCACACAAGTATCTGAGAATCCATTTCACCGCATGCCAATGTGCTTTTCCAGGATAAGCCATATATCGACTTACCACACTTACTGCTTGTGAAATATCTGGACGTGTACATACTATTGCGTACATAATACTGCCAACTAGGGTTTTTCATGATTTGATTTTTAACCAAACCGAACCGCGATCTAAACCAAACCGATTAAAAAAAAATCGATATTTGGTTAGATTTGGTTTGGTTTGGTTTTAAATTTTAAAAAACCGATACTAATTTGGTTTGGTTTGGTTTTACTCTAAAATAACCGACAAAATAACCAAACCGAACCGATATATATATATATATATTATAATTATTTATGTATTATTCATAAATACAATATAAATATTTGTTACACTTTATATTTTAATTATGATTTAACTTTAGTCGTAACACATTAAGTCATTTCTTCATCTAGTTAATAGTACCTTATGAGATTCTAAGTGAATTTCGCACTTTGAATGACAAATGATACTAATTGTGAAAATAATATCTTGTTGTATATTGAAATTTATAGCTGAGATTCATTTGACTATAGACAATCATTAATTTTAACTTTTTTTTTGAACCTTGTTGAGTAAGAAGTTTGTGTGTTCATCTTTCGCGGGTTTATCATATCATTTTGTTAAATGTAGTTTTAAAATATTTTTTTGGAAGTGTTCATATGGTGTTTTTCATACCTTTGCCAAAGTATAACACTCAGTTGACATCTTAGTTTCACAGCTGAGATACAACACTCAGTTAACATCTCATATGTTAGATTGGATTTTTTTTAATTTTCAACTTTTATCATTAGCTAAAGTTATAAATCGAAAAAACTGAACCAAACCGAACTGAGCCGACAAGAACCAAACCGACGGCTATTTTTTTGTTTGGTTTGGTTTGGTTTTAGAAATTTAAAAACTGACTAAGTTGGTTTGGTTATGGTTTTGACCAATAACCTACCCAAGCCGATCCATGAACACCCCTACTGCCAACTATACTAGAATACGGTATCTGTGCCATATACCTTTCTTCTTCTTCTGACTGTGGTGATTGAGCGACTGATAACTTAAAATGAGCAGCAAGAGGAGTACTTACGGGTTTAGCATCTTTCATGCCAAACCTCTCCAAGACCTTTTCCAAGTACTTTTCTTGGTCAAAATAGCTTGCAGGCTTTTCGATCTCTTCTGATCTCCATGCCAAGGATTTTATTAGCTGCTCCCAAATCTTTCATTTCAAATTCACTTTTCAGCTGACTTTTCAAATTATGAATTTCTGTCAAATCCTTAGTAGCAATGAGCATGTCATCAACATATAATAGTAAGTAAATGAATGAACCATCATTTAACTTTCAAAAGTAAACATAACTATCATACATGCTCCTTGAATAACCATGATCCAACATAAAGGAATCAAACCTCTTGTTCCATTGTCTTGGAGATTGTTTTAATCCATACAAGGATTTCCTTAACAAGCAAACATGATCTTCATTTCCTTCAATTTTAAATCCTTCAGGTTGATGCATGTATATTCATTTCTCAAGTTCGCCATGTAAGACAACTATCTTAACATCAAGCTGTTCTAATTTCAAATCATGTATGACAACTAAGGCAAGCAAGACACGAATAGAGCTATGTTTAACAACAGGTGAGAAAATATCATTAAAATCAACTCCTTGTACCTGACTATAGCCCTTTGCAACTAATCGTACCTTATACCTTGCATCTTCAACCCCTGAAATTCCATCTTTTTTCTTGAAGACCCATTTACAACCAATGATTCTGCTTCCTGACGGCGGCTTCACAAGAGACCAGTACCATTCTTATAGAGAGATTCAATTTCTTCATTTATTGTAATCAGCCACTTGGCTGAATCAGCACCAGAAAGTGCTTCTGAATAATTTGATGGTTCTCCAATTTCTTCAGTTTCCTGTGCAACTTAAAAAGCAAAAGCAACATTATCTCCATACTTTTTTGGTTTGTGAATTTGTCTTCTTGGTCTATATGTTGCTATGGAATACTCATTTGGTTCAACTTCAGAAGTCACAACTTCTGGCTCAACTTCTAGAGTTTTAACTTTATTTTGTTCCACAATTAATGAGCTTGGCTTAGAAGGTATGCCAAGCTTAACCTCCACCTGTTCATACATATCATGCTCTTTGTTCTTGGTACAAGAGCTAGAAGACTCTTTTCTGGAATATAACATAGAGGATTCATCACAGGTTGCTTCTCTGCTAATTATAAATTTCGATGACTTAGGATCAGGGCACCAAAGTTTGTATTCTTTCACCCCAGATGCATATCCAAGGAAAATACACTTTTTAGCTCTTGGCTCTAATTTTCCATCATTTAAATGCATGTAAGCAGGACAACCAAAAACTTTTAAGTCAGAATAATTAGTAGGTGTACCTGACCATATTTCCTCTGGAGTCTTGAAGTTCAAAGGTGCAGAAGGAGCACGATTAATAATATAAAAAGCTGTAGAGATAGCCTCTGCCCAAAAAGTATTTGTCAACCCAGCATTTAAAATCATGCAACGAGCTCTTTCCAAAAAAGTCCTGTTCATCCTTTCCGCAATACCATTTTATTGAGGTGTCAACCTCATAGTGCGATGTTGAGAAATTTCTTCAGTTTTGCAAAATTTTTTGAACTCATCATTACAAAATTCCAAGCCATTATCTGTTCTAAGCTGCTTGACCTATTTTTCTGTTTGTTTCTCAATCAAAACTTTCCATTGTTTGAAAGTTAAGAAAAACATCACTTCTGTTTTTCAGGAAATAAACCCAAACCTTTCTTGAATAATCATCAATGAAAGTTAACATATACCTGGCACCACCTTTTGATGGAGTACGGGAAGGACCCCAAAGATATGAATGAATGTAGTCCAAAGTACCTTCTGTTCGATAAATTACTGGAGATTTGAAGCTGACTCTTTTCTGCTTTCCAAACACATAGTGTTCGTAGAACTCCATTTTTCTGATACTTTGTTCACATAGTATACCTCTTTTGATGAGGATGGAAAAACCTTTCTCACTCATATGCCCCAATCGCTATGCCACAATTTGGTGATGTCAGGATCAAATTGATTTGAAATGAAAACTACAACGTACCTGATCTGTGTGCTTTTATGATCACAAGAGCGCCTATAGAGACTTTTAAAACTCCACCTTCACTTGTGTCTTTGCACCCAAGAGATTCTAGAGTGCCCAATGAAATGAGATTTTTCTTCAAGTCAGGAACATATCTAACATCGGTGAGATTTCTCACCACACCATCGTACATTCTAATTCGGACTATACCTTTACCAAAAATTTTGCAAGGAGCATTGTTGCCCATCAAGACAACTCCACCTCCAACCGATTCGAATGTGGTAAATAAATCCCTATTGGGACACATATGATAAGAACAAGCCGAATCCAAAATCCATTCATCATTAGATTTAAAACTATTATTAGTTGCTAAAAATATTGTTCCCTCAGACTCATCAGCAGCTACACTTGCTTCGGTGGAGTCAGCATTTTGGTGCTTATTTTTGTTTTCCTTACGTTTTTCTTTGTTTTTCAACTTATAGCATTCAGAAATAATATGACCTTTCTTATGACAGTATTTGCACACAACATTTTTGGATTTAGACTTTGACCTTGATTTAGACCCTCACTATTTGATTCTTTCTTATTAGATCTACCTCTTACAAATAATCCTTCCCTATGGGTTGCTCTACTTTCCCCAGTAATATCTCTATCTATCTGTTCCTTTGTTTTTAAGATAGATTTGATTTCTTTGTAAGAGATATTATCCTTTCCATAAAGCATTGTATCTCTAATATGCTTAAATTATTGGGATAAGGAAATAAGTAATAAGATGGTTTGATCTTCATCATTAACTTCAGCGTTTATATTACTCAAATCCATAAGAATATAATCAAAAGCATCAAGATGTGAGAGTATAGAAGTACCTTCAACCATTCGAAATGTGTAAAGCTTTTGATTCAGGTAAAGTTCATTTTCCACTGTCTTTCTCATATACAAAGTTTTTAGTTTTTTCCACATGCCTTTCGCTGTGGTTTCTGCAGATACTTTACGTAAGACCTCATTTGAGAGATTTAGAATGATACCTGATTTTTCTTTTTGATCTATGATGGCAAACTCATCGCCCGTCATATTTTCTGGCTTCATCTCCTTTCCTTCCAATGCCATATCTAAGCCATCCTGAATTAGGACAACTTTCATCTTTAACTGCCACATCCCAAAGTTTGCACTTCAATCAAATTTCTCAACGTAAGTCTTTGTTATAGTCATTTTGGCTACTGAAAATAACCTGGTTAGATCCGACTCTAATATCATTTTTTTAGGATCGAGAACTCAGTTATTGCGGAATTTAGCCAAACAATGTTATAATGACAATAACAAGTTGATAACAATGATAATTAAAAAAAATCAAAGGAGACACAAATTTAACTTGGTTCGATTAGTGTGACCTACGTCTACGATCGGAGAGGAATAATTTCACTATATCAACAAGAGTACAATAGAGAGATTACAAAATTAGAGTAGTCACTCTAACTAACCCAAATATCCCAAGACAAGAACCTCACAAGATCACTCCAAAAGAAAGGGATCACAAAAGTGTTTCCCAACACCCACTCTCTAACTTAATACTTTAATAGGAAGGGAGAATAAATACAAGAGAATGAAAGAGAACTCTTGAAAATTGATGTGTTACAAATGAGAAAGAAGACCCCTATTTATAGAGATGAAAATGGACTTGTTGATATCATCCATGATGAAAATGGAAGATGTAAATTTCAACATTTGCATGTGAATGAGAGAAATTTACAACAAAATCTTTGGTAGCAACTTTGTTTGACAAATCCAAAAAATAATCTTCCAAAGTATTTGGTAGCAAATTTCTTTGACAAAGCAAGTATGAATCAAAGAATAAACAAAGGCCATATTACATGAAAAGAATTTGGAGATTGAACCGATAAAAATTGAAATTCTAAAAAGCAATTTCCTAAATTGTGAAACATGTCAGTTCTAACTCTAGGAACACTTTATGAGGTCCCTAGATTCCACGTTATGCTAAGGTATACCTCAAATTTTAAAGGTTCTTGTATTGTAGTTTAGAGGTGTGATTATTGATAAAATCTGAACCTCGAAGTTGAATTCTTCATTAATGGAGAACTCTAATAGAGACAAGCAGAGAAGGAACTGAAAAACTACAAATTAAATATTAGAAAATATCTGATCTATCTATCTTGTACATCATCCCTTTCCATCTATAGAGGTGTAGTGAAGAAGAAGAAAATATCTTGATGATAGCTAGCTCTCCAGCTGTCCACTACATCAGTTATACTAACCTTTATGTTGACTACCTAACTACCAATCAGTCACAGGATTAGTAACGAATTAAGAACTAACTAACTAACTTGCCACATGGATAATCAGTTAAATTCAATATTCCCCCTCAAATCGAAGGATGCAAAATGTTGAGAACTCCCATTTGTTAAGTAGATGCTAATTTTGAGAATGTCCCAAGCCTTAAGTCAACAAGTCTTTTACCTGATGTTGAGTAGGAACATAAATGGTACGGATCATGCTAGACTTGATCTTATCTCTGATGAAGTGCAATCGATCTCAATATGTTTAGTACATTCATGAAAAATGAGAAAAATGAGATTAGCTGCAAGTTGCATAACAGACTTGCTGTCACTCAAAATTGAAATTGGTAACTTGATAGACACACCAACTCCTTGAACAATCAAGCAACCAAGTTATTTCTGCTACAACAGAGGCCATACTTCTATCTTCAGCCTCTACAAACTCCTTATTACTGTCTGTTGTTTCTTGGAAATATAGGACTCTGCAAACTTAATTACACAGCCAGTCACAGACATCCTTATATTAAGACATGCAATCTAGTTAGAATCACATCAACATGTCAACTCAATTGCAGCATTAGCTTGAAGCCACACACTTTAGCCTATAGTACCTTTACAATATCTAACTACTCTAATTGTAGCTTCCTGGTGAGAGCATTTTGGTAATTGCATAAATTAACTAAGAGTTTGAATTGCATAACTAACGTCAGGATTAGTGATGGTAGCATACATAAACTTTCCTACAAACCTTTGGTAGGAACTATGTCTCTAAGAAGATCATCTCTAGTGAGACCAGTAGCTTGATCATACTCCAATGTAGTTAATTTCAAGTTGAGCTATAAGGTGTAGTCACATTTTTAGCACCACTGAGCACCATATCAGAAATAAACTCCAAAATATGTTTTCTTTGATTTAGAATAACACTAACTTTTGGATCTGAGAACCTCAATTCTCGAAAAAAATTTAAGGTCGCCTAAGTCCTTCAATTTAAACTATTTGCGTAACACTTGTTTAGCTTCTACTATCATATCTGCATTGTCACCTGTGATGAGTAAATCATCCACATATATCAAAATGAGAACCATTCCTTCCTTCTTTCTCAAGACAAATAAAGAATAGTCATCAACACTCTGAGAAAATCCAGCATCTAGCAAAGCAGTGGTGAGCTTAATATTTCATTGTATTGATACTTAAATTAAGTCCATACAAGGACTTGAGCAACCTATACACCATTTTCTGCTCCCCTTGCTTCCTAACACCAGTTGGTATCTTCATGTATACTTTTTCACAGAGATCTCTTCGTAGAAATGCATTATATATATCTATATGGTATAAAAACCAACCTTTAGACACTGCCAAGGCAATGACACATCTCATAATGATCATTTTGGCCACGGGTGAGAATGTTTCATAATAATCAAGCCCTTTTTATTGACTATAGACTTTAGCAACCAACACTGTTTTTTATCTTTCTACTTTTTACCATTTGTTTGATATTTATCCTAATAGATCTATTTAGAGAAAAAAACATGCTTTCTTGGAGGCAAATCAACCACTTCCTATGTATTGTTATCTTTCACTGCTTGTATTTCTTACTGCTTGCCTGAATTCACTTAACATCTACAACTATTTCTTTAAAGTTTCTAGGCTCCACCAAGGCAGAAAACTTGGCCAAATAGTTATGATAAAATAGACTAATGTTTTCATAAAAAAGATGATTAGCTGGAGGATATTTACTGGATTGTTTTTTGGTGGAAGCTACATAATCCTTTATTCAAATAGGATATTTTGTAGGCCTTGTAGGCCATATTACAATTCAGATGCAACATCAGTAGTACCCATGAGCTCTTTTGTCTGCATGTTCTCATCAACACATTCTCCTGAGTTATCTTCAACTACATATGAATCAAGGACCAGTAAATTAGATAAGAGTGATTGGGTTGAAGACTGAAACACATCTTGTTGAAGGCAAAAGGAAAACATGTTCCTTGAATATAATATTTCTACTAACAAAAAATTATTTGATGTGAAGATCCAAAAGTAACCTTTATGACATTAGACTATCACATCAAAACTGTTGGTTTAGCCCTTTCTACAAATTTATCACCTTTAGGCATAATAAAGTCATAATACAAGCACCCAATCACTCTCAAATGATACAAGGATGGAGGTTTAGAGTACCACACTCCATATGGTATCTTTTCATTAAGAGATAAAGATGATAACCTATTCAATAGGTAGATTACAACAACTATGCATTTTCCTCATTGTTTAAGAGGCATATAAGACTCAAATCTAATAGCTCTGGCTACATTAAGTATTTGTCTATGTTTTCTCTCCACTATGCCATTTTGTTGTGGTGTATGAACACAACTGCTTTGGTATACTATACCTAGTTGCTAAAACATACTTTTGTATTGAGAATTGAAAATTTTGTGCCAATATCAAATCTTACCACCTTAAATTGAGCATTACACTAAGTCTTTATCAATATCAGAAAATATTTGATTGCTACAAACATTTCAGACTT
Organism: Capsicum annuum; assembly: GCF_002878395.1. Lineage (NCBI taxonomy): Eukaryota > Viridiplantae > Streptophyta > Magnoliopsida > Solanales > Solanaceae > Capsicum > Capsicum annuum. The sequence continues at coordinate 210,173,398 of NC_061113.1, read as the reverse complement.
GAGTTGCGATAGGCGAACCTAAGTAAATATACTAAAACATCCACCACAGTTAAAAATATTATTTTTTATTAAAGGTGATCCATAGGCATAATTTCAAAAGGTAGACTAGCTCTAGAACTACTAGTTAGAAAGGATAGTCTAGTTTGATTAGCTAGGGTCAAATTGAACATTTATTCAACAATTCATCATCTTTTTTGTTATGTCATAAATTCAGATGCTTCATTCCCTGTGCAGAAGGATGCCCAAATCTCCATGCCAAAGTTTATGTACTCCTTATCCTTTAAATTTAAGTCATAGTTGTAAGTTATGGTATTATGGCTGCATAAGTAAGCTCATCGCCCTGCAAAAACCTTTAATGGAAATTTTGTCTTTTCTGTTTTACCTTAACCCTAAATAATTTAAAGTTTTTTTTCATTTTCATTCAGTTCATACATTAATAGAACCTCCCATTTCCATCAGATTTTTTATATCATATATCTCCCAACATCCCTCTCCTTCTTCTCTAACACACCTCTCAATAATCTAAAGAAAATTGGTTTAAGAATCAAGTTTAGTCACATCCATACAAATCTTGAGTTTCTCTAGCGTTCCAAGAATGTAAGACTACTTTTTTTCACTTATTCCTGTAAGTTTTATGTTTCCTCAATTCAAATTTCTCTCATGATATCTAGGGCTGAAAGAACTTATACATCTTGTCAATTAATTGAGATTCTTTTAATAAGATTTCTAGAAGTTCCATACAAGAAAACAAGACACTCGCTCCCGCTTTTACTCACTTTTCCTTTAGCGCGTTCCTTTCTTTCTGCCTATTATTGATGAGCTGTTTAGATGTTAATTTTTAGACTCCTTATTCTTTTCTTTTTCTGCTTAACTGGTCAGTATTCTTTGAATGCGAATCTCAATTCTTACTTACAGCTTCCTTGTATCATTGTTATTTCTACATTAGCTTAAACGAGGGAGAGAACTATGATGCCATATCTTTCTCATTTTGAATTAAGCTTTGATTAATTTATTCTTGAAGTATTAATATGATGTTTACATTTCTTCTGAAACCATTCAGAATACACTTTTTCTCTTAGGTTAATGTTTTTGTGCAACTTAGTATGCATTAATGTGTTTGACTGGTTCTTATTATGAGACCCCAACTTAAGGACTTGTCAGATGATGAAAGTATTTATTTTTATAATCTTAGCACGAAATTCTTTGGATTTTCTCAAAGGAAGATATGAATTTTAATTTATTTTACTAGAACATCATACTAGAATCTTCCACTATTATATGTGAACCATGAACTTCAACCACAGCATTTCACTTTTTCCCATAGTTTCATTAAGTGCTATGGAAACTGTGATGTGAAAAATTGATATAATGTTGCAAGACCTTACTTTTCATGAACTCTCCTAAAATTCTTAGTAACATTAATAAATTATGAGTAGTAAACCTAATATGGTTGAATCTCCGGTATGTGCCCTAAAGTGGCGAACCTATGATATGAGCCTAAAAAGGCTAAACTATAAGCATGAACCTATTAAGGTTAACAAATTTAACATAAATCAATAAGGTAATATTATGAACTTAAGAAAGTTAGCTGGTGACCAGGAAGACATAAGTCTAAATAACAAATGCCCAAAACTGTATTTATCGATGTAGGATATAGATCATTCTACAAGTCGGATGAATCTTTTCATGAGTCCCAAAAAGGAATTTATGGATCCTTGCTAGAAAATTATGTCATATCATGTCGTATACTATACCTGACAAGGTATAAGATGACTTAGCTATCGGATCGAGATCAAACTCTATGCGATCACATGGTGGTTTATGTCGGTTAACCACTTGCTCCCATAAATAACTAAATGAAATAATTTATTTTGTAACCAAATATTATTTTAGCTTACTCTAGTCCCTTTTCAGCTTACATATCTTGAATTGTACTTATCATATTTATATTTTTGTGTTATTACTTCCTTGTGTGGCTTTGCATCCCAATATATTTCACGTATTGATCATCTTGGATGCTGCATTGTAAAATAATGTAGGTTATAAGACATATATTCGTAGGTTTGTGCGGTAATAGGTCCATTTATATTAGCTGTTAGTGAGCCCTCCATCTCTTTAGAAGGCATTGTTGATACCGTGATTAACTAGTTTTATGTTTCAAAATATGTCGAGGTCTTGTTCCCTATTAACATTGATTCATGTATTTAGAGGCTTCGTAGATAGTAGTAGATGTCAGATTTAGTTATGTTTAGTTTTATACTTATGTCTTTTGAAATTTTCATAATTATGGTTTAAGACTTTTATCAGTTTATGAAAAAAATGGATTTTCCTTTAGTCTATTACTCATGATTTAAAAATATTTCTTTCAACTTATCGATGGATTCTCATGATGCAATCTAAGTGGTTCTCTCGAGCCAGTAATGATTCGGGTGCCTATTACTTCCAGGACCTAAGTTTGGATCGCAACAACCTACAATCACGGTTAGACACAACAACTTCAAGTTTCTGAGTTTGATTCTTCTAATGTTCATTCCTTGAATTATTCTACTTAGATAGTGCTGATAATGTTAAGTTTTGATGAATAATTTGGTGTTTAATTTTATTGTAGGAATTTAGGAAAAAGAATATTCAAAAGAGTCTTTATCAATGCTCAAAATAAAAGAAGCATCTCAAAAGATATTTCAAAAAAAAAAAAAGGAAGCAATATTGTTGCATTTATTAAGGTGCTTGATTCATGGGATTTTCGCATCATCTCTCCTTATTATATTTTTTACTTCGTTAGATTTTTCTTTTAGTCTTTGCTTATTCTAGGAAATTGAATACTCATTATTTCTTTTTCTAAGAAGAAAAATATTTTGGACTGGCTTCTATGACTCTCTTCTAACGACTAGTAGTAGTCCCAATCACTACTTAATAAGCATTGGAAGACAAATGAAAAGACATACTTTTGTCTCAACCTTTGTTAGTTTTTTGCTCTACTTTATTCAAATATTGTTTTTTCTTGAGGTTTAATGTGTATTCAAAAAGAGAGTAGAGAAATACATAGTTGGTGAGCTATTGTATCAAAGTGAGAAAGAAAGAAAAAGAGTGTGAGTCATAGCCAAAAAGCTTGACTCAATCCTTGTACTTTGATTTGATTCACAAAGAACTAGTATAATTCTTTGCAACCCAAGGGGACTGAAGTAAGACCTATTAAAGGTCCCAAATAGTATAAAATATCTAGTGTTATTTATTTTCAGCACTTTATTTCCTGATCTTTACATTACTGCATCAATAATTGACTATTTGTCTAAGAAAGTCGATTATTTGTTTGAAACAGAGTTATTCACCCCCTCTTACTACTTTCAATTAGTATCATAGCAAGGACTCACAGTTATTTGCTTAAAATCAAGTAATAAAAGATCATGGCTTAAACAACTGGTGGTGTTCTATCCTCATAAGGAACATCTCAAACAAGATCTCATTATTTCAATGAAAAATATTTTTCTCTTTTAAAAATAAGGATAGAAATCTTTATTAAGTCCTATAATGTTTAAGTCTGGAAATTGATCAAACTTTAGTGATATAGCACTTGTATCTACCAACCAAGATAAGGATGGAATGAAACTTGAGAATGGTCAAGCTTCTATTGCTAGTGCTCCTTCTCTTGAGAACTACACTAATAAACATATGAAAATTATTTAGATCAACTCAAAGGCCTAAAATGTGCTATACAATTCTATTAGTGGTGAAGAATATTTAAAGATATCATGTTGTGAAACTACTAAGGAAATGTGAAATAAATTAGAGGTAACCTATGAAGGAACTGAGAAGGTCAAACAAACTCTTGTAAGTTTATTTGTCTATGACTATGATCTTTTCAAGATGAAATATAGGGATTCCATTGAAGAAACATCTTCTAAGTTTGGAAAAATTGTTGGAGAACTCAAAGCTGCAGAAAAAACCTATCATGTAGTAGATTAAATCACTAGGATTCTCAGAAGCTTGCCTCCTTAATGAATTTATAAGATTGTGACTCTCGAAAGTATGAACTTAAAAAAATAACATATGATGAAGTTAGAAGAGATCTCATTGCCTTTGAAAAAGCTCATCTGAACAAGAAGGATCAAATGCAAGATGAAAATAAGAAAACTATGGCCTTCAAAGCTACAGATGAAGAAGAAGATAATTTCTTGAATGCAGATGAACTTAATCTCCTCACAAGAATAGTTGTTAAAAATTACAAAAAATATAGAAATTAAAAAGGGGAAAACCAAATTACTCAAAGGAAAAACAAAATGCTAATTATAATAGGAATCAGGAAAAGTGCTATAACTGTGGTAGTGATGAGTGACAAATTTACCACTCATTTGTATCTTATTTCTTGCACACTATGGTGAGTTAATTGAATATATAAGACTAATTCTATATAAAATACACTAATTCCTGGTGTTTGTGCTCTTACAGGGAAATCTAATAAAAAAGGAGCAAAGGCAAAGCTGGAAGGGAAGGAAAGTGATAAAAAATAGACAAAGGCTGAAGACAGGCCCCAGATACGATCCACAAATGATGCAATCGCACTCTGAGGGTCGTGACCGTGATATATCCAAGCAGGCAGAAGTACTACAATTTTGAGCTGATGCCCCATGATTGTGGAGTCACAAACACAATAGAAGATTATAATCGCGATTGGTCGGGAAACTTTTAGAGGGCGAACCTATAAATTAGGCTGAATCCCAAACTATAAAAGGATCAACCCTTCATGTTTCCAGCATCCTGTTTCTGATTTTTGAGAGCAAAATGCACTAGTATTGAGTAAAAATAATTTGTAGGTGTGTTTCCAAGAGAGATTTTGGCTTTTTGATTGAATTTGAAGCTTGGAGATTATATTCATTTTTCTTTCCATAGATGAATTAAATATTAATCTTGGTATATATCTTCTGTTTATTTTCATAAATAGCTAAATTTATCTCTTAGGGTTATGCATGATAAGGTGGTGATTAATGTACGAGTGTCGATTATTTATCCAATTAATTAGTTATTAGTGATGAGTTTTGCTTTTGTTCCATGTTTAATTAAGAATTGGGGGTTGAAAAATCCAATTACCCTTGATCTCATATCATCCTTGAAAGAGGAGATATGAATGAGGAACAATTGTGAACAATAACTTGAGTTAGCTTTTTTTCATATCATCATCTTAGAAATAAGGATGTTAATTGAGGTAGTGGATTGGTAAATGTGGTATACTTGTGAGGTGTTCCAAAGACCTTACTTGTAAGATTTGGTGTTTTATTGAAAGATTAGAACCAATACCCCCAAATCTATCCTACCCAAAACCCTTATCTAACTTGGATGAATTATTGACAACCCATGCATGACTCCCACCTAGGATTGCATAACCCCAAGGTTCCTCTCCATTTGGTAACACTCTTCGATCTTTCAAGCTCATAATAGTATTCAATTATTGTTGTGTTTAACATCATTCAAACCAAACCCCTATTTAATTTCTTATGTTGTTTAATTCTGCACTACGGGTTAACACTTAGTTAACTACCAACACTTGTAAGTTTTGAACTCCACGACTTTACTCCTTGTGGATTCAACCTCGACTCTTTGTTGGGTAATTATTTTGAAAATGACTGCCTTACAACTAATTTGAGTGTAAATTTGAGCTTTATCAAAAATGGCGCCGTTGCTAGATAGTGAAACATAGTTTTCACTATTGTGGTGTTGTTAGTGACCTTGGGTTAGCCGTAGTGTTTTATTTTATATTATTTTTTTTATTATTATATGATGATCACAACATACACAATACCATGATCCAATATGGTAGGAATGATGGTTTTTTTGATAGGTTTGAGGATATGGATTATCTTGGAGATATGGTCCAAGCTAGTGCTATTCATATTCCACTGATGGAAAGAAATAAAGTGTTTCACATTGTGTCTGCTCCATTGACATAGCCCACATTTCTCAAGAATTAATATGATTGTGTCTTTTCCCATTCTCTTTTATGAGAGAAGTGGTCTTGTGGTTATGGTCTTTGCCCACATGATCTATCACTTCATGGGTTGAGCTCTTGTATGCATTCTTGGATAGGTACTTTCCTTCTTCTCATATGTTTCACCTAAGGGACGAAATCACTAACTTTTTCCAACTTAATGGTGGACCATTGTATGAATTTTGGCAACATTTCAATAATAAGTTAATGCAATTCTCAAATCATGAAGTTTTGGGGAAAATGCTTCTTCAAATTTTCTATAGGGCATTGGATCAATTGAACAAAATGGTGGTTGATAATGAGGCCGGGGGTCCTCTTATCAAGTTATCTTATAGTGTTGCGGCGGCTTTGTTAGAGCAAGTGACAAGATAAAATAGATGATGACATACAAGGGACACCAAAGTGGCCACGGGGTCCCCGCAGTATCTTTTTTAAGCAAAGAGCAAAAGAAGAAGGATGAGAAAATAAGAAGAATATGGCCAGGGTGATGACCCAACTCAACCTTCTTACCAAACATGTGATGGGGGCTCTTCCTAAGGCGGTAAATGTTGTTGATTACAAGGGTACTAGGGTTTCTGATGATGAAGAAGTGGAGAATCTTGATGAGAAGATTTGGTTATTGTTAAACCAATTGGGGGGTTCCTGCCCTACCTATCAAAGGCAAGGCGGGAATCAAGGTTGGAAGGATCGAGATCGAGATAGAGATTTGAGGGATAAATATCATTATAGAGATCGAGATTGAAGAGACAAAGAGAGAGACTATGATTGCTATAAACCCCCTCATGATAGTCCTAAGTATAAGGAGTCAGCTACATTGATTTGGAAAAATTCAAGAATAAAGATGTCTTAACCTAGATTCTAATGCATGTAGAAGGGACCGGCAAAATGGTAAGGGTGATCAAAAGTGACTTCTCTCTACTAAGACAAACCTTGACCTCTCATTCTACCTCCATCAAGAAATTAGAAACCACAAGTAGGCCAAATCACAACTCAACTCAATGTTAGGCCAAAAGGAGGTTTGCTTAGTGATACAATGGTAAATCCCAAAAACTATGCTCATGTTATGACCATCTTTACTAGAAGTGATCGAACGCTTGGTGAAGATATGATTGAGATTGATGAGAATCCCAATGAAATGATACATAATGAGCAACAAGTGCAAAAATAAAGTTTCTAGTAAAGCCAATTGAGGATTCTCCAAAGTCCAATAAAATAATTGTTGACAAACTGACGGTAGTTGAAGACAAGGGTAAAAATGAGGAAACTCCTAAAGTGATCAATGGTGATGCACCAAAAGTTAATGAACCTCAAATTATCCCACTACAACAAACTAATATTCCTCCACCATTCACACAAAGGCTTAAGATGAAAAAAGACAATACTAATTTCAAGAAGTTTCTTGAGAAATTTAGCAACTTATCGATAAACATTCCATTGTTAGAAGCTCTTCAAGAGATACCGCGGTATGTTAAATTTATGAAGAACTTTGTATCAAAGAAGCGACTAGTGAATTGTGAAACTATCAAGGTAGCTCATAGTTGTAGCTCTATAATTTCAAACACAATGGCGTTGAAGAAACAAGACCTCAGTGCATTCACTATTCCTTGCACTATCGAGGTGTACAAGTTTGGAAAGAATCTTGGAGCAAGTATTAAATTGATGCCATGTGTTGTGTTTTGAAAGTTGGGCTTGGGCACTCCTATGCCACCACCATGAGGCTTTTAATGGTTGGTCGTTCAATCAAGAAGCTCATGGGTGTGTTATATGATGTATTGGTAAAGGTTGACCGATTTATCCTTTCGACAGATTTTGTGATTCCTGATTGTGAAATTGATCATGAGATACCAATCATTCTTGGTAGGCCATTCTTAGCCACCAGAAGATCCATAGTCAATATGAAATGCAGAGAGATAAAGTTTTGGGTAAACAATGAAAAGGTCTCCTTTAGTATGTGCAAGACTAAGAAGCAATCGATGGAGTTAAAAATAGTGTCAGTAATTGATGTGGTGGATGAAGAAGTGACCAACGCTATAAAATTAGATCTTGGGTAACTTTAAGTCAAAGTTCCAATTTGATCCTAAGTGGACGTCGTGCCACGATATTAAATCAAGCGCTAGATGGAAGGCAATCTATCATTGCCATAAATTTGACCCATATCCTTTGAGTTTTGGTTGTTAGAATAGATTAGGATTTTTGTTTTTTGTTAGTCCACAAATTCGTTAAACTTAGAAGGTGATTTGAACAGGTGAGGAGACCAAAATTAGAATGGAATTGAGTTTGGAGGTGGACTAGTCAGGTATTGCAATCGTGACACTCAGATTGCGACTGCGATCTAGAGTCTTAGGCCTGCCTAACATAGTTTCAGGTATCGTGATCGCCAAGGCTAATCACGATCGCGATCAGAGCTGTTATAAAAATAAAACCATCTCAAAAATGGTTCCACTTCGCACCCTTCTTTAAATACTAAAAATCTATAAAATTTTATCCTTTTCAAATGGTTTTAAAAGTATTAATCATCATCATTTGCATCCACACAACAGGTATGTCTTTTAAATTTCCTCTTTAATGCTTAAATTTGATCCTTATAAGCATGCTTAAGGCCTAAACTTGAGTTTATAGTTTCTTAGCTTAATAAATGTATAAATTGATGTTATCTTGTGTGTTTGATATTGTTGGTGGTGTGCACATCATTGGGGAAGTCTTGCGTATCCAATTGTGATTCAAAACAAGTGATAATTTAAGGTGCACACCAAGTGTTTGTAAAATGCCCAAATGAAATTTTTGATAGTTTTTCTATGATTTAGAGATCATTCTTGTGTGATTATGAAGTATGTTCCATGTTTTTAGTTTTGTACATTTTTTATGAACACAAATTAGGGTAGAAATTGCAAATTTAAACTTGAACAAGCCTAGGATAATGAAGCCTCAGGTGTTGCGATCGTCTCTCGACAAAGTGTGATTGCGAGACCTAATGCATGTCTCACAGGGCCCTCAGGTGTAACGATCGCGACTCAACAGAGTGTGATCGCAACACCTAAAGATTTTTTGACAAGTTTTCCCAAAATTCTACACATCTATTTTTAAGCCCTAATATGATCCTTAAGTCATTTCTTTAGCTTCATTCAATAACATAGCATTGTTTTCACATGATGATCTTGATGGTTAATTCTTGTGTGTTGTTTTCAGGTTTCTAAAAAAGCTAAGCATGGCAGAATTCAACCAAACCCGCTTTCTCGTAGTCGACTGTCTGATCATATACTATGAGGATCTGGCCAAAAAAAAACTACTCCTTGACCGGAGCATCTCATTGGAACAAGTGCCTAAGAAATATTTGGCCTTCTATCAGAGATTACAGGCTATGGGCTGGAGATATTTTGACCTGGAGCTATGCAAAGTCAATGAATAATGGGTGCAGGCGTTTTACGCAAACTTTAAAGCCGTAAGCCTATCCAACCTAGTGATAAGGATTTGGGGAAAGGTTATCAACTTTGGCTCCAATGTTATCAATGAGCTATATAGTTTGATGAATGCCGGACCGAAGGAGTTTGAGGCAAAATACTATGCCCCAGAGAGTTGGTTAGCCTCGCAGCTATGCCCGGCAAGAGAAGCCCCATGGGCCGCTACAAAAATAGGGATTACCTTGAATAAGTTCAGTTCGAAGCATGGATTTGGTTAACAATTATCTATAGCCGTGTCTCCCTGAGCACAAATATGACAAACATCCCTATTATGCAGGCCTAAATGGTAGCTTGCATCTTCGACATTTTTTTTTGAATATTGGTCTCTTTGTTACAACGGATTTCAGGTAGTACAAGAATCGAGGCAGTCCCATGCTAATGTTTCTATGTCTGATCACTAAACTATGCAAGAGGTTTGAAGTTGAGGAATATTTGGGAAATAACTGGATATCCCCAATGACATTAATTTACTCGTTGAAGATGCCGGTGAAGATGCAGCTTCAAAGAAAAAAAAGAGAAAGATTGATTTAGGTAAGTTGGTGGATGATGATATCAATTCTTGTAGGCCATCCTCAGTAGGGCCATTCGAGGAACTGTCTAGTCAGATGCGGATAGTCTGAGACTTGGTGTCCAAATTACCTACAGGGTCGGGTGAGTCTTTTGTAGGTCGCTCCTCCTCTGTTTCTTAATATGACTATGACATACTCTCAGATGATCAGAGGACACAATGGGCCGCCATATCCAGGATGGATTAATCCTACATGTCCTAGGCCCAATCACACTAAAATCTGAGTGAATCTCCTGATAAAATAAAGAGGAGGGAGAAGAGGCGAGACAAGTTCTTACCTTAATATGGAAAGAGGGTGAAGATTTTATGAAAGGTCTTAAATCTAAAGGAGCGACTTTCCCCTGCGAGGCCAGATGTTGATGATGAGATACCATCTAGATGGTTCGAGTATAAGGAGCCAGACTAATGATGTTGATGAGGATACAGAGAGTGATGGCAGCATATGGTGTGGTTTTAGGGAGCCCTTTTTACTTTTTTATGGTTTCATAATACGCAGTGAGGACACTGCATTTTTTAGTTAGGGGTACCTTTGTTTTCGTATTTATTTCATATTTAATCTGTAATAATTGGATAATTTGATTCTTGTTTATTATTTGGTTTGTAATATGTGGCTGATTTGGTTTTTATCTTGTATGGATATTTGGGATATTTATATTATTTTGATGGTTTAATGATTTGGTTTGTAATTTGGATATCCTTAGTGCCTCTGTTTTGTAGTGATTTTGTGGATTAGTCATTTCTTATTTCTAGATTTTTATTTTTATTTTTTATATTCATGTTGAAAATCATCGTGTTGAGGTATTAGAGTCATAGATGCTGGGGAAGTCTGAGTACCCGCGGCATCATGAATTGGGATTAATGTGGTATGTATGGTGAAGTCTGAGTAGACATAAGTATTACCCTTATTAGAGACCGAATGTGAGACGGTGGCTTGCTTGGTTCTACCGATAGTTAATCCTACATGGTGAAGTACAAAATGAACATTCCCCTCCATCCAATTTTTTTTATGAAAATCAAGGGCATGGAATTGAATGGTTGTGTAACAATGCTTTGCCTTTTTTGTGACTCCAAATTCTTTAGTTGGTTGTAATGTGATAATTGTATCCTTTTGTTCTTAAGTAGGTAAAGCAATCAAAGTTTGCATTCCATGTGTGGTGAGCATTAGTCGAAAGATTCTTGTGCTTACTTGTTTCATATAGAACTTGCCCGTTGGTCTTTCAAAGCTAATATTTATTATGCGAGGTTGGAGAAATAATCTTAGTCCATCTTTGTGATTATTGAAAACCACTTAAGCCTAAAAAGCCTACCCGTACGTGAATGGTATCTTTAGTTATCCATTTCGAGCCTATTGACTTTTCTTTGGCAACCACGTAACAAGTCATGAACTGCTTGGAATTTATCTCTCTTTGGAACCTACCCTCCTTGAACTTAAAAGTGCCAACGTGAGGCTAAAGACTAAGTTTGGGGTGGTGGATCTTGGAAGAGGTAATATTGTGCCACGATTTTGTAAATGAGTGTCTAAAATCAAATCAATAATAGAAAAAAAAAGAAAACAACAAAAGAAAGAAGAAGTATGTAATTGCAATAAGGAAAGAAATAAAAAGAGAATGCTTTCAAAAGATGGGTGATCTAAAGTGAAAAGGGTAGGCATATGCGTGATTTAGAAATGAATGTAGTGGACAATGATCCAAGTTTGATCTAATTAGTGTTATGTGGAGTTCAAGGAGGGTGTAGTCACTTTTATCCCAAATGCTTATCCTACCCTTCCCTGATCCTACATTACAATCTTGAAAAAGTCCTTTGGTATCTCCAACTAAGTGTTTTTGAGTTAGTAGTGATCAAAAATAAGGGAAAATATATGATATGATACTTCTGTGCATTTAGAAGTTCTTTGTGAGTGAGTGTGCTTGCACATTCGTCCTTTGTTGCATGGTAAAAATTTAGTGTTTAGGGACTTCCTTTTGTGAGAAGGTATGTACAGTAAGATAGATTGGTAATGTTGACATCTTCCGAAGGTAAGGCGAAAGAGCATATTTAATTTGCTATTGATGGAGAGTCACTTCTTGAGAATTGGTTGTTGTTTCTTGATTATTCTTGAAATTTCTTTGAATTCTTAAAAATGTGATTGAATTTGAGGGGATTGTATAGTTGACTAATTGTTAGTGCTAATAAACTTCAAAGCTAAGTAGTCTCATTGAATGTGAAGAGTATTACTTAAGGACAAGCAAAGTCTTTACGTTAGGGGTGTTGTTGATGAGTGGCAAATTTTTCACTTCTTTATATCTCATTTATTGCATACTATGGTGAGTTAATTGAATATATAAGACTAATTTTGTATAAAATGCACTAATTTCCAGTGTTTGTGATCTTAGAGGAAAATTTGATGAAAAAGGATCAAAGGTAAAGCTTGAAGGGAAGAAAAGTAATTAAAAAATAGACAAAGGCTGAAAACATGCCCCAGATACGACCCTCAGATGCTGCGATTGCACTCTGAGGCTCGCGATCATGATAGATCCAAGAAGGCCGAAGTACTGCGATTGTGAGTCGATGCCCCGCGATCGCAGAGTCACAAAAGTGATAGAAGATTGCAATCGCGATTGGTCGGGAAACTTTCAGGGGGCAAATCTATATTTATAGGGCTCAATCCCAAAATATAAAAGGCTTAACCCTTCGCATTTGCAACAACCACTTTCTGAGTTTTGAGAGTAAAATACACTATTATTGAGTAAAAATAATTTTTAGGTGTTTCAAAGAGAGATTTTGGATTTTTGATTGAATTTAAAGCTTTTATATTATGTTCATTTTACTTTGCATGGATGAATTAAATGCTAATCTTGGTATATATCTTATCTTTATTTTCATGAGTAGCTAAATTTATCTCTTGGGATTATGCTCGATTAGGTGGTAATTAATGTATGGGTGTTGACTATTCATCCAATTAATTACTTATTAGTGATGATTTTTTCTTTTATTTTATGTTTAATTGAGAATTGGGGGTTGAAAACCTCAATTACCCTTGATCCCATATCATCCTTGAAAGAGGGGATATAGATGAGGAACAATTGAACCCATATCATCTTTGAAAGAGGGGATATAGGTGAGGAGCAATTGTGAACAATAACTTGAGTTAGCTTATTTTATAGCATCATCTTAGAAATAAGGATGTTAATTGAGGTAGTGGATTAGTAAAGTTGATACACTTATGAGGTGTTCGAAAGAACCCACTTGTGAGATTTGGTGTTTTATTGAAAGATTAACTCCAATACCCCTAAATCTAGCCTACCCAAAACCCTTAACTAACTTGGATGAATTATTGACAACCCATGCATAACTCTCACCTAGGATTGCATAACCCCAAAGTTCATCTCCATTTGGCAACACTCTTTGATCTTTTAAGCTCACAATAGTGGTCAATTGTTATTGTGTTTAACATCATTCAAACCAAACTCTCATTTAATTTCTTATGTAGTTTAATTCCGCACTATCGTTTATCACTTAGTTAACTACCAACACTTGTAAGTTTTGAACTCTACGTCTTCACTCCTCATGGATTTGACCCAGACTCTTAGTTGTGTAATTATATTGATAAGACCACATTACACCTAATTTGAGTGTAAGTTTGAGAGTTATCATGTAGATATGGTCATATTGCTTATGATTATCCAAAGGCTAGAAGAGGACCCTCCAAAGGAAGTTAAAAGGCTTTCAGCTATTGGGGTGATAAAGAACAATCATACCCTAAAAATGACAACATTAGAGATTGTTGTTTCATGGCAATTAGAGAATCCAGTCAAGTAAGGACAAACTCCTATAATGAATACTCTAAATTACAAATCTTCTAGATCTTGTTGTAGAGATCTAAATAAAGCTCATGATGAACAAAGAGTTTGATTAAGATAATAAAGAGACTGGGAACTTGAAGTTTGTGAAATTGAAAAGATTTTTTTGCAAGAAGAAGTTGATGAATTAAAATTCACAATTAATAGCTTTAAAAAATCTTCTAGCCACAGTATTGTCTCATTAAATCAGTTGACTAATACAACTAAGTCAACTGACAAATCTGATGGTGGTGCGTATGATGATAGATATTATAGTTGTGAAGGATCTTAATGGTCAACTAACTTCAGTAAGTCAACCAAAAGGAGTAATAATAGTCATAATACCCATCATATTAGGTATTATAATTGTTATAGATCTCAAAGGTCGACTAACTCAAGTCAGTCGACTAAAAAACCCAGTCATAGTCACAATACCTATTATACAACCACTGAACGATACTATACTTTTTGCTATCACTTTGGAAAGTTTGGTCATAAATATTACAATTGCAGATCTCATTCTAGAAATCTTAAAAAATAGATTTGAAGACCCAAAATCGAGTCAACAAATCCAAGGAGTAATCATAATGGACTCAAGAATACTAGGGTTCCTAGAAATAAGAAATGTATTTGTTTTAGAGGAACACCACTCAAAATCAAAAGGAAAATTGTATTTTGATAGTGGATGTTCAAATCACATGACTGAAAATAAAAGCTTGTTTGAAACAATAATAGATTTTGATGGAGGTGATATTAGCTTTAGAGATAACTCAAAAGTCAAAGTAATAGGTATTGATACTATATCATTTAATAATTATATTACTAGTGTCTATTTCATTAAAAACTTAAAGTACAATCTATTGAGCATTAGTCATCTGTATAATGTTGGACTAGAGGTAAGATTCAAGAAGGATGGAGAAATAATTTTAAAATATAGAAGGAAAATTATAGTGGGAAATAGACACAGATAAGTGTATGTTCTAAATTCTATCAAAATGATAGAAGGACATATATGTCTTGCCTTTATCTCTGAAGATCCTTGGATCTGGCATAGAAAGCATGGTCATGCAGTATGAGACATATTGAAAAGCTAGCCAAGCATGAACTTATGACTATCCTCCTAAAGCTTGATTTCAAATGATCCACATCTGTGATTCCTGTCAATGTGGTAAGAAACTAAACCATTGCAGCTACTTCATATGGATCTGTTGAGTCATACTTGAGCTGCTAGTATTGGTGGTAAATGGTATGCCTTCGTGATTATTGATGATTATTCTCGATTTACATGCGTTATGTTTCTTTCTAACAAAGATGATACTTTAAAGAATTTTGAAGTTTTCTGTGACAAAGAGATAAAGGCTACTATATTTCTGCCATTAGAAGTTATCATAGAGGAGAATTTGAGAACAAAGATTTTTAAATCTTTTGTAACGATCATGGTTACACTCCTAACATATCTACTCCAAGATAACGTTAATAAAATGGTATGGTTGAACAAAAAAATAGAACTCTTCAAGACATCATTCGAACCATGATCTGTGAACACGCTCTACCGCATAAATTCTGAGGAGAAGATGTTAGTATTGCATGTCATGTTTTTAAAAGGTGTCTCATTAGATTGATTCTAAAGAAAACTCCTTACGATCTTTAAAATAACAAAAGACCTAAAATTAGGTACTTTTATGTATTTGACACCAAATATTTTGTTCATAACAATGGCAAGGACAACATCGATAAATTTTATCCATGAAGTGTTGAAGGTATTTTGATGGGATAATCTAATTCTAGTAGATCTTTTAGAATTTTCAATAAATGCACTCTTTGCATTGAATAATCTATGCATATTGTTTTTGATGATACTAACTATGTTATGAAGAATGATAGTTCTGTAGATGATGAAATTGTACAAGTAAAAAAAATAGAAAAATCCCCCACTAAAGTTGACTCTACCTTAAAGTCATTTGATACTGAAATTTATAGCTAGCTGCTGCCTCAAATGATTAATTTGTACTTGAAACAATTTCAAATGAATGAATGAGAGAACTTAATTATCCAAAGAAGTTTTTCACTAAGATCCAAGAAAAGAAATGCAAACAAGGGCCTCCAGTAAAAGAAATACAAATATGGCCCTTATATCTCAACTTGAACCAAAGAAAGTCAATGAGGCATTAGAAGATGACAGCTGGATCAAAGCAATGAAAGAAGAACTTTAGTAATTTGATAAAAATAATAAGTGGACTCTTGTTTCAAAACCAGAGAATGCTTCATTCAGTGGAACCAAATGAGTTTTCAGAAATAAAATGAATGAATCAGGTAAAGTTGTGTGAAATAATGCTTATCTAGTCGCTCAAGTCTACTCACACTAAGAAGGACTCGATTATGACAAAACTTTCACACCTGTTGTAAGGTTAGAATCCATTCAAATTCTACTTGCTTACTCTTCTCATCAATGCTTCAAATTATTTCAAATGGATGTGAAAAGTTTTCTAAATGGATTTATTGATGAACAAATTTTTATAAAACAACCCTAGGTTTTGAAAATTCAAAATTTTCATATCATGTATTTAAACTCTCAAATGCTCTCTATGGTTTAAAATAAGCTCCTTGATCTTGATATGATAGACTGAGCTATTTTCTAATTGATTATAATTTTTCAAGAGGAAAAATTGATAAACTCCTTTTATCGAAAGAACCTTCTCTGAAAATTTGATCATTCAAATTTTTTGATGATATTATCTTTGAAAATTTTAATGTTATTTTGTTCAAGGAATGTTTAGAATTAATCCGAAGTGAATTTGAAATGAGTTTGATGGAAGAGTTAACCTTCTTTCTGTGATTACAAATCCACCAGTCAGTCAAAGTTTAATGTACCTTCCAGTCATTTTTCATATTTCTACTTATCTTTACCGTTTGAGCTTCTTTATAGCTGCCCCAAGTCATTTATGACTTGTTGGGATCAATGGTTCGATTATCGGACAGTTCATTTGATTTTTAGACCCAATTTCTATTTTGAAGTCTTCATTGTTTCCAAATGACCATCGGGCAAAAATGTCAATGAAACGATCACAGATGCATACTTTGACTGTATCAACAGATCTAAAATATCAATTTTAGTATAGGTATACCTTTGATTCTAGTTTCAATGCTCCCCAGCACATTTCGACCTATTGGTCGAAAAGTTAAAAAATAAAAATATGAGTGTGGGACCCATATTTGATTGAAACAACCTCAAATTAAAATCTAACTTCACCATCGCATCTAAAACATCAATTTTAGGCTAGGGGGACCCTTGGTTTGGGTCCCAAGTCTTCCGATCTTATTTTGGGCTATTGAGCGTATTTTATGAAAAATAGAACAATAGGTGTGGGCCCCATCTTTTGCCGAAATGATCTTGGATGAAAGTTTTGATGATTCCAATGGATTTTAAATATTGTTTACAATCAAATTTCACTATTGGATCATGTTATTTGGGTTCTGAATGAGTTTCAAGGGTGAGAAAAATAAGTTTTTGACTTTGACGCATGAGGATACCACATCTCTTCACCGAAGGAGTCTATAAATAGACTACAAGGTTGTGAATTTGGGCATTTTTCCTTCATCTTTGAGATCCTAAAATCCTAAATGGGTATGATAACTCAAAATTAAATCTTGTGGGTGTCTAGGGAGCTTGGTAAACATCTTTTATCATAATTATCTTCCAGATTAAGGTAATATTTCATCACTTTATTGGTGAATTTCTTAGTTCTTGACCCAAAATGCCAATTTAGCTTAGGTCTTGATTTAGCCCCAAATTTGATTTGTTAACACCCATTAATTGAGGGTTATGATTCCTTGGTGATTTATGAGCATTAGGTTGACCTTGGAAACTCAATTTTTATACGTGGGACCCATTTGGGGGTTTTTAGTGTCGTTTTTGGACCCAAAGCACAATAGTACAATATGGGTATCATTAGACTCGTATTGATAACTAGATATTGCTTTCGATAGCATGATGGAATTTTGGGGGATTGTGAAGTGAAGACGAGTATGTGGTGCATGATGTGAGGTTTTGCGGTTCAACCTTGAGGTAGGCTTCTACATACTCTTCTTCAAAGATGATGTGTGTTATGTATGGCATGTGAATATGAATGTTAGGATTGATTATGAATAAATAACCTAGAATTGATTATTGATGTTTGGGAAATTGGATGATGGCTTTGGACCCGTAAGGTAGTGTGTTTATGACCCTTTTAGAATCCTATTGCCTTCTCCTTAGATTGAACTAGTTTATTGTATGGAAATGTTATGATGTTAGGTTTAGGATGTGGTTCAAGTGTTGGAATCATGGTTAATGTGATTGAACTTAGTTGGGCTAGTCTAGTAATCTTGAAACCGTATCTTGGGGTAAAATTGACATAATTGCCCATGTTTCTAGGAGAACTTCCTATTTTAGGATTGGTTATGGCTTACTTGACATCTAGAAGTTGAAATAGATACCTTAGATTAATTTTGGACGTAGTTTGCCTAAATATGGAGATTGAGGATTAGAAGTAGGATCATCCGGCCCACTTAGGCCAAGA
>NC_061113.1:210079338-210152015 GCF_002878395.1 Capsicum annuum | reverse complement strand
AAAATTTATTTAAATAATAAAGATGAATACAATAATTAAATTCAACATCTTTTGAATATGTAAAGATGGTGAATTTATTTAATTAAACCTAACATTTACCGAAAAAATTCTCAAATCAGGATATCAAAGCAATACAATTAAACTTAACTTTTACCTAAAAAAATTCTTCAAAGTCGACCAACATTTATCTACCACTTGTAAACTACAACAAAACAATACGACAAAAGAGATATCAAAATAATATAATTAAATTTAAACTTTACACACAAAAATTCCTCAAAGTCGATCAATATTCATCTACAACCTGTAAACTATCACAAAATAATAAACTAATAGAGATATTAAGACAGTACAATTAAACCTAATCAAATACAGTCGCTCAGTATCGTTTATATCGATTAATCCAATCATTAAATTTATATCAGCTACATCAGTTGTCATAGCTCACGTTACCAGTATTCAGTTTTACGACTGTTAGACACAGTCATTCAAACCAGTTCTTCATAATTTGAACTATCAAAAATAGTCAATAATCTATTCAGTACCTTAGTATCAGTAAAGTCATGTCGTCAGCATTCAGACTCAGTAGTCAGCATCATCACAAATTCAGTTATAGTTGTTTATGCTTGTATGTATTCTCACGTTCATATTAGTTAGCATTGTTCATGCATATAACCCTTTGCATTTAGCCTACCACACTCGTATACTCAGTATATTCAGACGTACTGAAGCATTTGTGCTATGGTGATTTCTCTTATGTTACACCATAGGTTCAGAGGCACGATCTTCAGATCAGCAATAGCATTCCAGTGTTCAAAGTTTGCAGTGAGTCCTTCTTATTCGAGGATGATATGATTATTGCTATATTTACTATTTAGTTTCTAGATAGAGTTAGTTGGAGACATGTTTCTTCAACTCCTTATTCAGTTCAGTTAGAGGCTTTCAGACTAGAGGTGAGATTAGATATTTAGGTCTTATTATTTTCAGTATTTATGACTTGTTTTGTTATTGTTATACCTTTTTAAGATATTTTGTTATTAGACGTTTATTCAGTTCGAACCTTATGGCCTTTCATGTTCATGTTTCTATATTTTATAATATATTATGCAGTTTACAGGTATAGATATCAGTCATGGGTTAGCTTATGGTCCTTCGGGGTCATGAGCACTGTGTAGCATTTCGGTTCATAAAATCGGGGTGTTGCAAAGTAAGGGAATATCCAGAAAATGCTACTAGCAAGCAGAGGAGGACTTTAAGAAGGATGGGCAATCACTTCTTTCTCAATGGGGAAATCCTGTAAGTAGGACTCCAAACTTGGGATTGCTATGATGCTTCAACGCCTCGAAAGCCACAAGATTGTTAGAAGAGATACATGCAGGAACTTATGGACCTCACATGAATGGTTTCATACTTGCAAGAAAGATCTTGAGAGCCAGATACTTTTGGATGACCATGGAGAGGGATAGCATTCGATACGTGCAGAAGTGTCACCAATGTCAAGTTCACGAGAATTTTATATGAGTTCTGCCAAATGAGCTTAATATTATGGGTTCTTCTTCACCATTTTCTACTTAGGGAATGGATGTTATTAGGCCCATAGAGCCTCTTTCATCTCATGGATACCATTTTATCTTGGTTGCTATCGATTACTTCATAAAGTGGGTTGAAGCCTTAACACATAAGGCCGTAACCAAGAAAATAGTAGCACATTTCTTTCGTAATAACATAGTCTGTTGATTTGGAATTCTAGAGTCAATTATAATAGATAAGGGGTCAGTATTAGTGGAGAATTGATCTATGAAAGGTTCAATATATCTCATGGAAATTCCACTATATATCTATCACAAATGAATAGAGCAGTTAAAGCTGTAAACAAGAATATCAAGAGAATCTTGAGGAGAATAGTGAACGGTAATAGGGAATAGCATGAGAAGCTGCCATACACTTTACTTGGATATCGTACCATAATCAAAATTTCTACTGGGGAAACTCCCAACATATTAGTTTATGGTTCAAAAGTGGTGATACCCGCAGAAGTGGAGATACCTTCATTAAGGATCATTCAGGAGGTTGGTCAAGATGACACTGAATGGATTCATAGCAGGATCGAACAGTTGATGCTTATTGATGAAAAGAGATTGGAAACAGTTTTTCATGGTCAACTCTACTAAAATAGAATGATCAAGGCATTCAACAAGAAGGTCAAGCCTCGATGATTCACACCAGGACAGTTGGTATTGAAGAAAATATTTTCTCACCAAGATGAAGGTAAAAGAAAATTCACACCAAATTAGCAATGCCCTTATATAGTTCATCGAGTACTCTTAGGAGGAGAAGTGATACTTACAGAGACGGACAACAGAGTAAGCACGAATCCTATCAATTTAGACGACATCAAGAAGTACTATGTTTGAAGACATTAGGACTAGTTGTTTCCTCGTACTTTTTGTATTTTTTCTCTAATATAATAGAACTGCATATTATCCTGACTTGCCTTAATGGGATACATAGGAAGCCCACATAGGGTTTGATTTCCCTTAGAAAAACTCTAAAACATCATCCTTTCATGTATTTAGAACTATGCTCGACTGACTTTCCACGGTGGGATATATTAGGCAATCCTTATCGGATTCGGTCCCCTCATATTTTTAGCCTTTCATTTTATTGAACTATGTCATGGCCTGATTCCTATTTTAAGGATACGTAGGCAGCCTGAGTTAGGCTCGGTCATTGCAATACATATTTTCACTTTTTCCATTATATTTAAACTACGTCATGACCTGATTCCATTGGGATACGTAGGTAGTCAGACTCAGTCACTGTATTTCACATTATATTCTCTACCTTTGAACTATGTATAGACCTGATTCCTTTTCAAGGATACATAGGCAATGATGTGTGAGCTAATGCTAACACATTTGAGGCTTTTAACTAAGAATAATTGTGAAGTCTTAAGCAACTTTTGTCGCTTTTGATTGGTTTATGTTTGATTTTGTAGTTTAAGCTGATATGATAGAAAATCAACATGAAATAAAGCAAAGAAGTTAAAATTTGAAGAAATCTGAAGACAAGTATGGCTGACGATATTTGTGATAAGTCATCGGCCCTGTGATAAGCTATCAGGTTGGTCGTCATCAGTAGACAAAGAATTGGCCTAAAGTGAAAGTTGTGATGATATTTTGTGATAAGCCGTCACGGGCTGATAAGTTATCAAGAATGTCGTCAGCCTAAGGCAGCCAAGGAGAACTAAAGCAAAGCCTTGATGACATTTTGTGATAGTTCGTCACGTAGCTGATAGGTTATCAAGTTTGTCATCAACCTTAAGCAGGAAGAGCCAAAATTGAAGAAGAAGCCGACAAAATTTGTGATAAGTCGTCAGCTTCCTGATAAGCTATCACAAATGTCGTCGGCTAATCCGAAGGATTTCTAATTTTTATTAATTTGTTTCCTTATTTAGGGTAAACTATTTAAAGCTTTGTTTTAGGGTTTTCTAGACATTATTGTTATTATTATTCTGCACAAGGTCGACACCTTGAGTTTTGGGAACAATATATTTTGATATTTTCTCTCTTTACTTCTTGACTTTAACAACACAACTATTTTTGAGAGATTATTATTAGTATTTTGGGATTTTTCCTTTGTGATCTAATCTGTTATTCACTAGTTATTATTCATCTCTGTAAGTTTATCTTTCAAATCATGAATTCAATTATGTGTTTCATTCGTTACATCATGAGTGGCTAATCTCCATTAACCTGAGTTATGGGATCTAGGGTTAGGTCTTGATGAGGTGCTAAGTATTCAAGATTCAAAAAGTGGTAGGATTTCTTCATAATTCTAAAGTTTTAATTAACGTCTGTTGGTTGCAAATAATAGACACACCTTCTTTGATTTGCTTGAGAAAGAAATCAAATATAGTAGGAAGTGAATTATCAATAGGGACTCAAAAATACTTCGTCTAATAATTAGCGCTGTAACAAAGTTGGTTAACCTAAGGTAAAATCTGGGCAGTAAATAGAAATTTCCTAAGTCCGAGAGGATTAGGGAATTAAATGCTTAAGTAGGTCAAGAGACATTTAAGCATAACATCGATAAATATAGCTTGATATCCTACCCACCGTGAGAATCCCAAACCACTAGTAGCATCTGTCAAGTACCAAAATCCCTAGTGAACATAATTCTATTTTTTCATAAATTTTTGATTACGAACACTTAAGTTAAAGTGACCAACAATTTATTAGCTAATATCCAAAACCCCTATTTATCTTTTTGTATCATCTGTTTGAATTCAACTTGTAGCTATAGTCTCAAATTAGCTTAATCATCACTCACATTGTTCCCTGTGGATTCGACCTCGACTCCAAAGTTGTGTAAATATATTAACAACGACCGTCTTGCGCTAAATTAATGTGTAAGTTGAGAGTTATCAAAAATGGTACTGTTTCTGGGGAACCATTTGGCGTATTGAGTTGGTTTAGAATTTTAGCCTACTTGCTTGAATTTAAACTTGTAAATATTTGTTTTTAGTTTTCTTTTATTTCTCGTGTTAGGTAGATTTTTATTTTAGTTTACTTATTACTATGGCATCTTGGAATGGACATGATCTTGGTGGTTGGAAATCATATCTTGATGATCTATGTCCATATTATGATGGATCTCACTTTTGACAAGATTGTAGATATGCTCCCAGGAGAGAGATGTGTGCACTATCTCTATCCTACTGGGAGTATGATTGTTTTTTATGTGGCGGTCAAGATGGACATTGGAGTGATTTCTCAAATGCCCCCTTCCCCTGGTATGCTAACCCAAATTCTAGTTCTTCTTATGATTTTGATAGGTCTTATGGTCAAGAACAGAAAGAACAAAGCATCGAAAAGAGTAGAATTGAAGCAATGCTTTAACTAATGTTGAATTGTATGGACATAATGAATGATATCATACGTGATATACATCAAGACATAAGGGAAAATAATAAGGAAAGAAGAATGATATAGGATATGGATATAGAGGTCAAACATTCAAAGAACTTTTCCACATTATGTTTAGATGATATCTTGTCTGTGGAATCATTTAACATAATGGACAAGTGTGAAAATGAGGAACAAGAATCCTATATCAATGTTGTGCTTGATGTTGAGCAACCCTCGATGATTTTCCAATTAACCGAACCAACCATGAGGGATGATGCCAAGATTAAGGAAACAGTGCTGGAGGTAAAAGAAGAAACTAAGCAAATATCTTCTGAAGACTCTAGCCTAATTCGGGGTGAGGATGCCCAGAAGGATGCAACTTCAAAATTAAGGATAAGACCTCATTCAAACCATTTTTTAATATTGTGCTTGGTGGATGAGATAGAAGTCCACCTACCCAAGCAACTGAGGTGTTTTGAGGAAGAGGAACATAATCCTTATATTATGGAGTTTGGCATTCAAAAAGAGCAAAATGAAACCCCCCACTTGAAGGTCAGTAAAGGTAAAATTCAATGTGCATCAAGTGGATTGTTGATAATCTCATCAATACCCAATGAGCCTATCCGAAAATTTGATATGAAGTTGGGTAAGAGATTTTAGTCATCAAAGTGGAGATATAAAGGAAGTGTCATTGTATCCGTACGTTTGTCCAATGTGCCTCGACGATGTATTGATCAAAAGTTGGGTCGATGTTTTAAATCCTTCAAGTGGATACATATTATCAACAAGGTATCTTGATTAAGTCTGAGTAGTCAAGATAACTGAGTCATGCCGCGACACTAAATTAGGCGCTTCTTGGGAGGCAATCCAAGGTATTTTGTTGTTTGTATTAGTATTATGTGATTGATATCAAATCTTCGCACCCGTGGTGCCATAGGTATGTTTCTAACTCTCTTGTTTTGGTTTTATGCACTGGGGACATTTCATGATTTTAAGTTGAGGGTAGGGCTACTTGTGGGTGTTGATGTCCTCTTTGGGTTGTTGTTGCCGTGCCTCTTTTTCCCTGAATCTTGTTCCTAGTAGAGCCGGCATGTTTAGGTGTATTGTGATTTGTTGTAACATTTTATAGTTGACTATGATAAATACAAGTACTTGAGGCAGTTAACATGGTTTTGTTATTTTGTGAACACCTCTCAAGTGGTCTAATTCTTTAACTATGTGATTTGCATCTAATTGTGACCACTGGTCATCTTTGTATGGTATTAGTTCCAGTAACATGATAACCATTGCTAAATAATTGTATGAACTAAATGGGTAGTAGCTTGTGATGTACCTTTGTGCCATATGTGTGTGAGATACTACCTAGTTTCCATTGTTGTTGAAATATAGAACTTGCCCGGTTAGTCTTACCTTGATTGAAGGATAGTGGTTAGGAAAGAATCATAGGCCGTTTTGATATTAGCTCACTTTTAGCATAAATAACCTTCCCTGTATGTAGAATATCCCTTGATACTTGCTTTGAGCCTGATTAATCTATTTCATTTTATGACACCTGTCACTTTTCTAGTTTAGATCATAATGAACCTGTTTTGGCCCTGGTCCTCCTTGGACACTGTGCACCTTGGCTTAGGCAAATGGTCTAAGTTGAGGGTGGCTATCATAGGGGTGCATGATGTAAAATGAGTAGAAAGAAAGGTAGAGTAAAAGAAAAGAATAAAAAGTTAAGTGCAGTAGAAAAGAGCAAGAAAAAGAAAAGTTGTGAACAAAATGATTATAGAAAAGACCGCACCCATCCTGAATAAGTGTGATCAATAAAAGAGGAGAATAGAAAAAGGCTAATGAGTGAAATCCTAAAAATCTAGAGTAGTTTCAAGGAGGCGTAGTCACTTTAAATATCATCGAGTATCATACCAGCCCCTAGCCTACATTACAAGCCAAAGAAAAGACCTATAATGATCCTAGCTGACCTGTCTGACGATCTGGGTAATGAAAATAAGGGCAAGACTATATTATTCGGCATAAACTGATTGGAACTTCTTTTTGAGAGTGAGTGTTTTGATTGTCCCCATAGTTACATATATAATTTTTGATATGAGATGAGGGAGATGTCTTTGCTGTGAAGGCAAACTGGTTACATTTCTAGTTACTGACTTATTTGGGTAGTGTAATAATGGTCTATGCATGGTTGTTATAACTGAATTGATGCCGTATCTTGATTCCTATATGTTGCATTGGTGTTCTTCATTGTTCTTGAATTAAGTGACCTTGGATATGGTAAAAGTGTTTTGAGATGATATGGATGATTGACTGCCAAATGTACTTTGTAATCTCTCACTTGGGATTAGTTGTTTGAGGACAAGCAATTGTTTTAAGTTGAGGGTGTTGATGAGTGAGATAATGCTAACATATTTGAGGCTTTTAACTAAGCATAATTGCGAAGTCTTAAGCAACTTTTGTCGGTTTTGATTGGTTTATGTTTGATTTTGCTGTTTAAGCTGATATGAAGAGAACTAACATGAAATGAAGCAAAGAAGTTGAAATTTGAAGAAATCTAAAGACAAGTGTGGCTGATGAAATTTGTGATAAGTCTTCAGCTCAGTGATAAGCTATTAGGTTGGTCATCATCAGTAGACAGAGAATTGGCCTAAAGTTGAAGTTGTGATGACATTTTGTGATAAGCCGTCAAGAGTCTGATAAGTTATCAAGAATGTCGTTAGCCTAAGGCAGCCAAGGATAAATGTAGCAAAGCCTTGATGACATTTTGTGATAGGCCGTCACGTAGCTGATAGGTTATCAAGTTTGTCGTCAGCCTTAAGTAGGAAGAGCCAAAATTGAAGAAGAAGCTGACGACATTTGTGATAAGTCGTTAGCTTCCTGATAAGCTATCACAAATGTCGTCGGCTAATCCAAAGGATTTCTGATTTTTATTAATTTGCTTCCTTATTTAGGGTAAACTAGTTAAAGCTTCATTTTAGGGTTTTCTAGACATTATTATTATTATTCCAAACAAAGTGGACACCTTGAGTTTTTGGGGAAAACATATTTTTATATTTTCACTCTTTACTTCTTGACTTTAACAACACAACTATTTTTGAGAGATTATTATCAGTATTTTGGGATTTTTCCTTTGTGATCTAATCTGCGATTCACTAGTTATTATTTATCTTTGTAAGTTTATCTTTCAAATGATGAATTCAATTATGTGTTTCGTTCATTACATCATGAGTGTCTAAACTCCATTAACTTGAGTTATGGGATCTAGGGTTAGGTCTTGATGAGGTGCTAAGTATTCAAGATTCAAAAGGTGGTAGGATTTCTTTATAATTTTGAAGTTTTAATTAACGTATGTTGGTTGCAAACAGTAGACACACCTGATTTGATTTTCTTGAGAAAGAAATCAAATATAGTAGGAAGTGAATTATCAACAGGGACTCGGAAATACTTCGTTTAATAATCAGCACTGTAACAAGGTTGGTTAACCTGAGGTAAAATCTGGGCAGTAAATTGAAATTCCCTAAGTCTGAGAGGATTAGGGAATTAAACGCTTAAGTAGGTCGAGAGACATTTAAGCATGACATCGATAAAGATAGCTTGTTATCCTACCCACTGTGAGAGTCCTAAACCACTAGTAGCATCTGTCAAGTACCAAAATCCCTAGTGAACATAATTCTAATTTTTCATAAATTCTTGATTACGAATACTTAAGTTAAAGTGACCAATAATTTATTGGCTAATATCCAAAAACCCCATTTTATCTTTTCGTATCATTTGTTTGAATTCAAATTGTGCCTATAGTCTCAAATTAGTTTAGTCGCTACTCACATTGTTCCCTGTGGATTCGATCTCGACTCCAAAGTTGGGTAAATATATTGACGACGATCGCCTTGCACTAAATTCATGTGTAAGTTGCGCGTTATCAGGCAACCTAAAATATTCGGTCTCCACTTTAGGAAAATCTCCTTTCGCTCATAGTATAGACCCAGAATACAAGCGATCTTGCTGCAAGAATCATCATAAGCATCAACAACTCAAAGGATAAGGCTATGGGAATCACGATCGACGAGCGGAGGCTTAATGAATTTCAGAACCTGGCATGATCTGAAACCGATAAAGGATTACTATATATACTTAATATATACATAATATATTTTCAAACACACACACACACATATATATGTATATATATTTATATATTTCAAAATACTTTTCTACTTTTCCACCTACTAAGACCCCAGACATGTGAATGATCGAGCAGCCGAGGGAGTATTTGAGAATTTCGTAGATAAATTCAGGATTCCCAAGTCGACACAAATCAAAACCCTTTCCCAACTAAGAATTTTTCTTTGAGCGCAAGAAAATAGAAATTGGAAGACGACATCAAGTCAAGCTTTGGAACAAGATCAGGGACATCATATGGCTTATCACCACGATATGAGCCAAATATTTTTCCCTTACTTTATTCTCTTTGCATACATTTATACTGATCCTCACAACCTCTAAGAGTTTTATTCGAATTCTTTCCCAGGTACATTTTGAAGACCCGGGTCAGAGACAACGAAAAGAGGATCCTCGTAGGAAAATTAGGCTATTTTATTTCTTCCAATAAGCTCCGTCGAACGGAATCGACAACCTGACTTGTCAAATAACTTCACCAATCGGAGAATGCCGTCTGACTTCAGCAAAGTCAAGCTTCCAAATTTTGAGGATAGTATATAAGCAAACAAAGTTGAGCTTCTGCATTTCAGGGACTATACATAAGCAAAAAAAATTGAGTTCCACATTTTGAAGACTGTACATAAGCAAGCAAAGCAATCCTCTGCCATATCTGAGGATGGAAATAAGTGACACAACTCTCTACTATATCGGAGGCATGCACCAACAAGGGGGACTCCCTGCCACAAATCAAAGAATGTACATATGTGAAGCAATGCTCTGCCATATCGGAGAATCAGTTTTCATCAAATAGAGCACAGTCTACCAATTAGAGACTCACGCCTTAGCAAGAAATAAGAAAGCCACTATGGTAGTAATATCAAATCACAACATAAATACCATCATCTAGTTCAGATCGAAGGTCGCCTTGCTAGGACAAGGCGGTTACTTTTGGGAAAATATCCCACCAATGGAGGCTTTACTTTACAAAAACTGTTTGTCAGTTAGCTGACGTTTACTTATCAACAACTACAGGCCAGTTGGATGGTGTTTATTTTTTCAACAACCACACTCTAGTCAGATGGGTTATTCTCCAGTTGCTCATCGGTTAGATGTCTCAACTTCCCACCAGTCGAATGATATTTATTTTTCAACAACTACACGCCAGTCGGGTGGCTTGTTCCCTAGCTGCTCGCCAGTAAGATGACCTTTTCTTTACAACAACTACTTAATCGATGAAGGCTCTTAACATATCATTACCTCACCAGTCGGAGGCCTCCACAAATGGAGATCACAATACTAGTTTGAATATCTAACTCTACTCTTTACTTTATAATTTTAATTTACAAATTTTGAACAATAGGTACTTTTAACCCTTTTACCTATTCTGAAGTATCATGCAGTGCAACGTGGAACTACCCTCTTAGCAGCAAACTGGGGTAAGCTAGCGAAATGTCAAGCATCCCTAGCTACGTTAAGAATTTTGGCAAAAAATTCAACTCAACTCGACTGAAGTTTTTATTTTCGTAATTTTAGTGTCATCACCCAGTGCCATCTTAATGCGACATTGGGGAAATTTTTGAAAATCCATTATCCCCTTTTCTCTCAAGATCCTCAGTAGATATTGCTATCCAATGTTTTCTCATTTTGTAATACCCCAAAAATACCAAACCAATATTAGCATCATGTTTCAAGATCATGTATAGTACATTATGGTTCCTTGGTAGTTTTATGAGTTATTTTTATGTATATTAAGGTATCAATAACTCCCAGATATTAGACGAATCAAAATAATCCTTACCGATTGAATTTTTGAATAAGAATGTTGCTTTAGTCAACTTCAAAAGAGCATATATTTTTATCTACTAAGAATTTTCCAGATCAAGATCCATCAAATGATAGAAAATTGAATTACCTTTCCAACGATACCAATTTCTCCCAAATCCGATACTCGGGTGAGAATTATGGTACTTTTAGTGCAAAATAGTAGCCCAATGCGATAAGGCCGCGTCATGGAGATGACCAATTTCATGTCATCCTTTTCTAGTGTGTCACCGTGTCATTCCAAGGGTTTATTTCAAAATTGTCATTTTCCAATGAGGCACAGTGATGATGCTGCATCGCACCAAAATGTCAGTTAAGAATTATCCTTTCCAGTGGCGCAATGCAATAGCACCATGTCGCGCCGTTGGACAGAATGGGGATTGTCCTTTTTCTAGTGGCCCAAAGAGATTGTATTTCCTTACACCGGTGAGCAAAATAGGGATTTTTAAGCTCACGATTTAATTTTTCAAGGGCTGTTTGGTCTTTTCTCAAAGCCCCAAATCTGCCCAAAACACGTAATTAAATCCCTAAAGAAGAATTATATGCCCCATTATTCACAAGTCCTCTTCAATCAACTAACCTCATTTCAAGAACAAAAACCCTAGCCTTCCAAATTCAAGATCAACTCTCAAGAATTCACCATCAATTCTCATGAATTCATTAACCCAGGTATGTTAAGTGTTCATTCATTGGCCTTTTTCACCCATGGAGCCCAAGTATCCAATTTTAAATTCAAGTTATGATCTCTACAAGTTATTATGATTTTAAGTTGTGATTTTAACCATGAAATCCCATGAATTGTAATCCTATACCATTTTTACATGAAATTGTTGTTGTTATCAAACCCCACATGTTTTGATGTTGTTATTCACTGATTAAATGCATAATTGGCGATGTTAATATTGAAATCATGCTATTACTACAAGCTTTAAACTATTCTCATTCTTAGCTTCAACTATGAACATCAAGTGTTTGATGAAATGACTACACGAATTGATTTTGATATAAATGTTTTCATGCTAAGTCCTTAAAGTTTTAGTATTATTTTACTATTATTGCTATCGAGTCCTAGGGGTTATGAATACCCAAAAAACTTAGTTGTTTACTTAGTCTCAGTATCTTTAGATTAGTTTCAGAAAATGTTATGAGCATTATCAGTTCAGTGAGTTATCATAATCAGTTAAAATCAGAACAGTTCAGTCTTCTGAGTCAGTTTAGTTGGGAATAAGATTTAGGACCGAGCGAAAACAGGAATGGGGGATCACCTTCCAATTGAGGGTGTGACCTTTAGTAGCAGTCCCCGCATTCTAGAACTACATAGCCAGCGTAGGTTGAGATGTTAACCTGTCATTTGAGGGTTAATCTCATAAGGGTACCTGCCAGTTGAGGGTAACCCTTAGTCCTTCGGGACAACACTTTAGTGGATCCACACAACCAGTGTTAGTACTCGTGGTATGGTACTGACACCCTTCCAACTGGGGTCACAGGTTGGACCCCAAATTGCTCATTGGAGAATGTCAGTTAGATGATAGCTCCCTCAGTCTCATTCCAATAATCAGCTCAGTAATTTAGTTTCAGCTGCTTGACCATAGCATACAGATATCAGTAATTCAGTTATCAGATTTTAGTACTTCAGTATTTACATATTATATTCAGAACATGTTATATGCTTGGTCATGCATCCTCAATATATACAAATTTCATGCATCCTCAGTATTTACAGATTTCATGCATCCTCGACATTTTTAGATTTCATGCATCCTTAGTATTTATCAAATTTCACAAATTTCTAGTGCTTACAAATTTCATGCATTCTATTCGATATTTCATGCTACTTATTCAGTCAGTTATTAATCATGTTCATGAAACCATGCATGTCCGTCTACCTCATTTAGTATACCAGTATATTCAAACTGCTAATCACATACTCTTTTCTTGTGCTATGATGTATCACATCATAGGTTCAGACGCTCAGTTCTCGAATTGCGTATAGACTTTCCAGATTATCACCCATAGCAGTGGTGAGTCCTCATATTTTGAGGACAGACTAGTTTTATCTTCATGTTTTTAGTTCAGTAGTTAGATGGAGTTAGTTGGGGCCTGTCCCATCAACCCTTATTCAGGCAGTTTAGAGGCTTTTGGACATTTCAGATAGTCAGTCAGTTTATCTTTATTTTATCAGTTTTAGACAGTTGTTTTCCAGATTTAAGATTCAGTATTATTTTCAGTTGCTAAAAACTTACGGCTTATCAGTTGTTCTTCTGCATATGTTATTATATTATTCAGTGCTCACAGCAGGTACCAGCTCATGGATTAGCTTGTGGTCCCTTGGGACTGCAGGTACCATGTGGCACCTAGGTTGTACTCTTAGGGCATTACACATTCTCAGCTATCCCAAACAATCATTTCAGGGATAAGCGTATACATATCCATTCTATTCGTGCTAAAATCTTTGTAATCACCCTCAAAGAAACCCAGTGTCATCATAATTTTACACTGGAGCAAATTTTGATATTTATTAAATTTTGCTATGACTTGAACTATAAATGACCTGATTTCTCGTGAAACTTGAGATATGTAGGCGGCTCAAAAATTGAAGTCCGACCATAATCTTTCAAATATTTTGTTTTGCCCGAGACAAAATTGGTTACGTCAACGTATCGCCTAAAGATTTTCACATTAATCTTCAGCCAATCAGGGGAAACTGTTGACACTTAATTTTGGCCCGCTCTGTTTTCTTTAATTATCTTTCGGTGCTCCTTGACCCTAAATAATTTCTTAAAATAAATTCATATTTTTTTCTATTCTATTTGAATTTTGAAAAGTATAATGATAAATAATAATAATAATAAAAAGGAAATCTATTTTCTATCATATTATAAAATATTTTAATTAAATATTTTAACATCAAAATCACAAAAAATATCTTTTGGTAATTGTAT
Organism: Capsicum annuum; assembly: GCF_002878395.1. NCBI lineage: Eukaryota > Viridiplantae > Streptophyta > Magnoliopsida > Solanales > Solanaceae > Capsicum > Capsicum annuum. Next base: position 210,138,187 of record NC_061113.1, on the reverse strand, counting down.
CTTTTCTAATTTTATTTTTTAGGCGATATTGTGACTATATATATGTATATTTTTGTTATATAAAATATATATTTTATGTTTTATTATATTCTTGTTTTCACACACACACACACTCTCTCTCTCACACACACACACACACACACACACACATATATATATATATATATATATATAAATAGACATATATTTTTGTTAATATTAAAATGTGAAAATATATTAAATTGTATGCTTATACAAATTGTGTTTGTAATTTATATACGTTAAACTAAAAATAATTTTAGGATACAAGGAATCATAGATAAAATTAATTTCAATAGAAAAGAATATTCGGGCGAACAATAATCCAGTTTTATTTTTTATTTCACCCGAACCCCCAACTCTTTATTTATAAATTTCAGCCAAGAGTCCCAAAATTGACCGAAATCCCTGTCCAATATCCACGTCTACTTCATTGACCCACCACACTGTATCCACCAACCATACGCAACCACGACGTAAAAAAAATATCAATTCTCACACTTTGACCAAATTAATTCGATTCACTGATTTAATCCAGTCCAAGAATCTTAAAATTTTTAGTTGTTTATATATATATATTATAATTTTTTTATTTTTACTTCAAATTTGGATAGTTCCGATCAAATTCGGACGGATAAAAAAGTAATCGCTTTTAAACCAACTTTTCCATTTATATTTACCCATATATATATATATATATATATATATATATATAAAATTTGTTATTTATTTTATTTCTTATATTAAAACCTGGACCATACGATTAGGCGATCGGACGACCCATATTTGAGTCAATAAATTGATACAAGTACATCAGATTTTATTATTTCTCAAAAATTCTGTCACGTGTGCCTCCCTGTTTTCCAAAAAAGCAGCGTACAGTCTCCATCTTCCTTTCCTAAAATAGTCCGCCCTTTCCTCTCACTTCTCTACCTCTTTCCTCCACCATCACCAAAACCAAAAAGGCCTTTCCACCATAGCTGCCCATCACTGGCACCACTGCTGTCCCCTAGCCTGTGAGATTCCTCCTAAATTCATCATCCATCAACCCGCGAAACACAAAACCGAAAAAAGAAAGCCCCAAAATTTTGCAAATAACGAGATTCAAGAATTTGAAACAGTCCCAAATTAGTGAATAAAGGAGAAGTCTTTCCGAATCAGCCATGAATGACCCTAAAAATTAAAGATTCGGAATTCAAATCTTTCTTTAAAAAATAGAAAAAGCGAAAAGAAGGAGGGGTCTCAAATAGAAAATATCAAAAATCAGAGAGAGTGTGAAAAATGAGTGAAAAGAAAAAGTGAAGAGAAAGAGGGGTCTCAAAACTAATAACTTTATTTTCTATTCCTAATCGATTTTCTCGAGTTCAAGTTTAGCCATCGAATCTTGACGTAAAAGCCCCTGCTTTTCTGCATCCAAAAAGGTGTGGACTCGCCTCTTTCGCTTCACTTTTATTTTCTTTGTACATTCTTATTCTGTGAATACCGAATCCGTTCTGATTGCTAATTGGTATTTTCGTTGCCGTTTTGGTGTTACGGATGAGAGTTCAATTACTTTTCTTAGTTATTTGGTGTGTTTTCTAAGTCTGTATGTATGTCAATATGTGGTCCAAGCTTGGTTACAAAATTATTATTTGTCACTAAATCAATTTTGTGAGTATGGTTTATTTGCACTCATTCAAACAAAATTAAGTTAAATTTTTGTTATTTCATTTTGTTAGTCTTCATACGAAGGATTTTAAGATTGTTTGAATCAGTCCGATATTGTCGTCTTCAAATTTGTCCAATTAGGAGTATTTTCTTAGGGGTGTAATCACCTAGACACACATTTCTTTCAAAAAATACCTTTCTTTCAAAAATGCATTTTTTCTTATCTATAAGCGTCTAATTACATATTCCTCGGCCAAATTTCTCATTGGTTAGTTGCCCAAAGTTCTTTCCTGGTAATTGTGGACTATACGTGGTCTTTTAATTCTTTTTAATTTTGAGACTCACGATTTGCAAATTGAAAAAGTGTCGATCTTAATTTATATCAAAAGGTTGTTTGTAGTACAGTTAAAGCCTTGCATATTCCTCTGTCCATGTACTTCCAAGAATTTAGTTGGCTTGAGCATTTTACCAAATGTCATATTTGTTGATTTTCTTTATCTTATCGAAAAAGACTTGTTCTTCTAAATGCAAGTTTACATTCTAAATATGGTTTACTCTCTCTTTCTCTCCTCCAATTAACTTTTAAGAATCTTAAACAAAGAATGGTTAGATTTGATATGTTTGTTATTTGACATTTCACACTATGCATAGGACTCCAACCACAATCACATACACTTAGACAAAAGGATTTCAACCATGCTTACAGATTCATTAATAAAGAACTTTAACCACATATACATTCGCACAAACAAGGGACTCTAACCGCACGCACAATCATCTAGGCAAGGGACTCCAACCTTATGCCCGTACATTAGACAAGGGACTCTAACCACATGTTTCATTTGGACTTTATCCTTCGGCCAGGTTCTTTGACCTCAAGAGATGTCTTTAAGCACAGTACATTAACCTCAAGCAATAATCATTTGGCAAGGGACTTCAACCTCAAGCCATTCATAAGGCAGGGGACTTTGACCTCAATCCATCACAACTATCATTTGTTTACATTTGGGACCTTAACCCCTTTGCCCATGCATCAACATACATTCAATACAACATTTAGGGACTTTGACCATTCTAGTCAATTCAACATTATACATGACCATATGGTCCTTATGGGAGCCTTCATTGCTCAACCATCTCAATAAGCCAATTCCTTCATTCAGTTCATCATACAATTCAAATCATGGCTAACAAGACCCTCACAATCTATTCACATTTCATTAGCAATCTATTACCACATTCTTAACACACTTGGGTTCAACACATAATCCAAGTTCAACTTCATATTGAGGAACTTCAACCTCTTATTGGTCAATAGTTTAGAAAGGTTATCTTCACTTCTTACAATACTTTTTACAATGTCATTATCAATCATTTATACTCTTTAGGAGATTTTTCTAGCTCATTACACCACCAACATATTACAAAACAACTCACTTAGACATTTTCACAAACACCTTATGTGTGTGTACCTTCAACAAGGCTATTTCATGATAGATATCATCAAGATTAGGGTTATTCAAGAACCTCATGTTAAAAAACATATAACAAGAACTCACATATACAATCTACCATCAGTAATATGTATCAACATAAGTATAAGCAAGAATCATCATTATTCATTGTTAGGTAACAAAACCGTTTTCATTTGATTCAAAACCACTATGTACACTTACCAATCCAAGTGTGAAATATATGGGTTTAGAGTTATTTTAAAGAGGGGAAGAGATACATGCCTTAAACAAGATGACACACCAACAATCTTGACTCTTCCTTGACATTAGTTGAACACCTCCAAACCCTAGCCTCCAATCTGGCTCCAAGAAGCCTTTAGAGTGTTTTAGAATGTTCAAGTCTTGTAAAATAAAGACTTAGAAGGCTACAATGCCTTATATAGTGAGAGGTTTTAGGGTTTTAGGCATGGAAAATGACCAAATGGTCCCTGGTTAAAAGCTGAAAAAGCTCACTCGTGAAGGGTATGACTCCCCTTTACGGTTCCTTGAGCAATCATAACCTAGGGTACGAGTGGTACCCTAACTCGTTCCCTAGGACCCTCCTAGGTCAGCCACACTGTTGTGGGTATGAGTTGGCACGCTTGAGTCATAATCAAGGGTATGAATCATGCCCCAATTGTGAGCTCCATTCCTAACAAAAATAGTCCACTCGATTTGGAGACTTCCCTCTTTACAGTTATGTAGTATATGACTCGTATGCATGGTTACGACTAAGGGATGGCCTTGTAGTATGGAGGAAAATATACTACCCTAACATGCTGCCTAGGATACAAAAAGGGAGAGATATAAGGGTACTAATTGTGACCAAGGGTACGACTCAATTCTCCAAGTCGTACCCAACTCAGAGACACCAAAAGTTGTTGTTTTTCAATGGTTCAAGGTCTAGATGTTCCAATTCTTCCCCACTTGGGATCATTTGTCCACGAATGAAAGGGTAAGGCAAGCATAAACAAAATTAACACATCCACATGCATCAAACCAACCCTTACACAAGTTAGAAAAAAGCACACAACAAGTATACAACACAACACATATCATGATCATCATCAATCATCCATTTGTTTCATTGGTCTTGGGACTCAAACCCACTACTTATCAAACACTTACTTATTTCACAACTTAGGGATTTCAACCCATCACTTCCAAAGACATCAAGCAACTCAAAGAATAGGGGACTTTACCCCTTCATCTACCAAGAACATGAAACAACTCATGGTACTAGAGACTTAAACTCATCATAACACAACACACACAATTTCAAAACATTAGGGTCTTAAACCCATGGTCAAATAAGACACAAATCAATTCACATATTGGGAACTTTAATCCATTATCTAACAAAGACATAAATCAATTCAAATCTTAGAGAATTCAACCCATCACCTATTAAGAGTACATCAAGGTAAGGAGATTAATATATACCTCCATTACAAGCTTCTAAAATGGGAAATAAATGCAGGTACTTGGACTTCATGTTCTCTTTAGCCTCCCAAGTAGCTTTCTCAAAATTTTGGTTCATCCATAGAATCTTCATCGAAGCCACCTCTTTCATTCTCAACTGGTGAACTTGCCGATCCAAGATCCTTACCGAGATTTTCTCATAGGTCAAAGATTCTGAGATACTAACATCTTCCAAGTAGACAACCAAGGAAGGATCACCCACATATTTCTAAAACATAGATACATGGAAAAATGGGTGAATAGAGTCCATATGAGGAGGTAACTCCAACTCATAGGAAATATTGCCAACCCTCTTCACAATCAAATAAAGTCCAACATAGCGGGGACTAAGCTTCCTCTTTTTATCAAACGGTATCACTCCCTTCATGGAAGATACTTTCAAGAATACCCAATTGCCGACACTAAACTCGAAGTCCCTACTACTCACATCTACATAGGAATTATGGCGACTTTGAGTAGTTTTCAATCTATCGTGACTCACCTTCACCTTCTCTAAAGCTTGTTAAACTAAATTGGGCCTAAGTAACTTACCCTCACCAACTTTGTACCACCCAATAGGAGATCGACATCTCCTACCATACAATGCTTCGAAAAGTGCCATGCCAATACTAGAGTGGTAACTATTATTATAGGCGAACTCAATCAAAGGCAAGTGGTCAAACCAACTACCGCCATAATAAATTATACAAGCCCGCAATATTTCTTCTAATTTTTGGATAAATCTCTCTGCTTGACCATCCATTTATGGGTGGAAAGCGATACTAAGGCATACCTTAGTTACCAAACCTTTTGGGAACAACTTCTAAAAGTTAGATGAAAATGGAGAACCACGATCCAAGATAATAGACACCAGAGCACCGTGCAACATCACAATCTCTATAAGATACAACTTAGCATAATCTTTCATGGAGAAATTAGTTCTCACGGGAAAGAAATGGGCGGACTTGGTCATTCTATCAGCAATGACCCAAATGAAATCACATTGATTTTGAGATCTAGGAAGACCAGTAATGAAATCCATATTAATGGCCTCCTACTTCCACTCGGGCAACCCAACCTCTTGGTATAGTACACTGGGCTTCAAGTGATAAACCTTTACTTGTTGGAACACCATACTTAGCCACATGGATGGCAACATCACTGTACATATTATTCCACCAATAGAACTCCCTAAGTTCATGATACATTTTGGTAGAACTGGGATGAATAGCATAACGGGATCCATAAGCCTCAGCCATGACCCTTTCCCTCAATCCATCGACGTCGGGAACGCATACCCTACCTTGGTATCTAAAGACACCACCACCCCCAATCAAAAAGTTTGCGACTTTATGTTGACCCACATTACCCTTGACCTTCATCAAGTCGGGGTCCAATACTTGTTTTTCCTTTATCTCAACAACAAAAGATGATTGAGATATCAAATGTACAAATACACCACCATTCTCGGTGTCCGCAAGTCAAACTCCAAGATTTTCCAAATGGTGAATATTTTTCAGTAACTCCTACTTATCCCCATCAACATGGGCCAAACTCCTTATAGATAATCTACTAAGAGCATTGGCGACTATATTCGCCTTACCGGGATGGTAATAAATGCTCATATCATAGTTTTTCAATAGCTTGAGCCACCCTCTTTGCTAGAGATTCAACTCTTTTTGAGTAAACACATATTGGAGGCTCTTATGATTGGAGAAGATATCAACATGAACACCATAGAGGTAATGCCACCAAATTTTCTAAGCAAAGACCACAAATAACAATTCTAAGTCATGGGTAGGGTAGTTCTTTTCATGAACTTTCAATTGCCTTGATGCATAGGCCACAAATTTAGCATGTTTCATCAACACACAACAAAGACCAACTTGAGAAGCATTACAATAAACCACAAAACCATCACTACCCTCGGTCAAGGTTAAAACTGGAGCCGAAGTCAATTTGCCGTTCTATTTCTTGAAACTACCCTCACACGCATTGAACCACAAGAACTTGACCTCCTTTTAGGTTAATTTGGTCAACGGGGAAGCTATAGTGAAAAAAATCTCCACAAAACTTCTCTAATAACGGGCTAGATCCAGGAAGCTCCGAATGTCAGTTGGAGTCGTAGGACTAAGCCACTTCTTAACTGCCATAATATTTTGGGGATCTACCATGATCCCTTCACTAGAGATGACATGACCAAGAAAATCAACAGCTTTTAACCAAAACTCATACTTGGAGAACTTGGCATACAAACGATGATCCTTCAAAGTCTATAATACAGCACGAGGATGATCTATATGATCCGCCTCACTCTTAGAATGCACTAAGATATTATCAATGAAGACAATAACAAACATGTCCAAGAATGGATGGAAAAACCTATTCCTTAAATCCATAAATGCCACCAGGGCATTGATCAACCCAAAGGACATGACAAGAGACTCATAGTGACCATACCGAGTTCTAAAGGCAGTTTTAGGGATATCAGCATCCCTAATTTTATGTTGATGATAACCCGATCTAAGATCAATCTTAGAGAAACACTGCGTACCTTAAAGTTGATCAAACAAATCATCGATCCTAGAAAGAGGATATTTATTCTTTATGGTCACTTTGTTCAACTAACAATAATCAATGCACATACGAAGGGAACCATCCTTCTTGCGCATGAACAACACGGGAGAACCCTAAGAATACACACTAGGATGGATAAAACCTTTAAATAAGAGGTCCCTCAATTGCTCCTTAAGTTCTTTCAACTCCTCCAAATCTATTCTATAAGGAGGGATAGAGATCGAACGAGTGTCTGGAATAAGATCAATTCCAAAATTAATTTCCCTATTGGGAGAAACACCGTGAAAATCATCGGGGAACACCTTGGGAAACTCATTAACTATGGGAAAAAAATCTAGAGAAGGCTCTTTCGAGTTAGAATCTTTGACTCGAACCAAATGATACAAACACCCATTTGAAATCAACCTTCGGGCTTTGAGATAAGAAATAAACCTTCCCTTAGGCACCAAAGAACCACCTTCCCATATAATGACCGACTCATTAGGGAATTTGAACATGACCCTACGGGTCTGACAATCTAAAGAAGCATAATATGAATGCAACCAATCTATCCCCAGAATAACATCAAAATTAACCATATTTAACTCTATCAAGTCATCAAGAGTATCCTTACCGCCAATAGATATCACATACCCTCCATATACTTTCTCAACAATCAAAAAGTCTCCTATTGGAGTAGAAATAGAAAAAGGAGTTGAAAAACTTTCAGGACCATAATCAAGATGCACAGCATCATATGGGGTCACATAAGAAAGGGTAGACCCTGTATCAAGCAAACAATACACATTATGAGAGAAAATTCTCAACTTACCTGTGACAATATTGAGAGACGCCTTAGAATCCTGGCAAGTAGCAAGTGCATACAAGTAGTTTCGGCCAGCATTGGTGCCAAAAATAGAAGCAGCAGCAGACATAGCACCCTTTGGTACGGGAGTAGAGGGAGTAGTAAAAGAGGCTCTGTTGTCCCAAGAAGCTACTAGAATAGGGAACTTACACTGCCTGTTCCTAAGCTGACCACAACTAAAACATTTTTTTCCTTGCTTACACTGACTATGATGACTCTGACCGTAGAATTTGTAAGGAGGGCGGGGTGGAGCCGACTGGGCACTACTAGTCTAAAATTAAGAACCCTGTGCCCGTAACCCACCACTAAACTAGGAGCGACAACCACCCAAAAACTTCAGGTAAGGAGAGAGAACACTATCCGAGGAGAACAAACCCGAACTCCCCCACTTTTTTCATGTCCACTTACCATAAACTCCACCACTACTCTCGAAAGGCCTAACCTGCCCTTCTTGCTTCTCACTAAGATCAACTTGATTCTTTTTCTCATCCTTTAGTTATTGCAAATACATAATAAATCTGGAAATATCTATGTTCTCAATCAACAAGGCCGCCTTGCTCTCGAGAACTAACTCATGAGATAATCTCGAGACAAATTTATGACTTCCAGCCTTCATTCTAGAAAACATCTCAAGAGAATACTTTTACAATTGATGGAATTTCAAGGCATACTCTTGAACAAACATTCTCCCTTGCTTAAGTTCACAAAATCTTCCACCTTAGCCTTCCTCAACTCCTGAGGAAAGAAGTGGTCAAGGAAAGCCTCGGAGAAATCTTTCCATAAAACGGGACTAGTATCAACACCTCTAGATAACTCCCAACTTTCATACCATTGGTACGCAATATCCTTCAATTGGTAGGATGGAAACTCCATGGCCTCAATTTCCAAAGAATGCATGATTCGAAAGATCTTCTTCATTTTATCGATGAAGCCTTAAGAGTCTTTATCAACCTTTTTACTGGAAAACATAGGAGGTCTCAACCTAAAAAATTATCCAATTCTCATGGCCTTAGAAGAAATGATAGCTGAAGCACCATGCTCCGCTTGAGAAGCTACCAATTGAGTCAAGAGGTTAATGAAGTGATGAAACTCTATATTAGTAGCATCACTTTAAGAAGACTAGGAAGGAGTTCCACTTTTATGAGCAGGGTTAGTGGGTGGAACCCCATGAGGATGTCCAGATACCGTAGCCCTAGACCGAGTTTGAACTCTAGAATTTGGACGAGCTTCGTCCATAGGACCCTCAGTAGTATTTGCCTGAGTCTCAGATCTACTTTGTGGCATGATCTGAAAGATAGCAAATAGAATCAAAGAAATCCAAGAATATAGACTTTATAGCTTGATATTGAAACACAAGAAAGGGAAATATTTCCTAAAATCTATTTTATAAGTGTGGCACGCTTTACACCCATAAATGAAACTCTACTTGACATAGTATTATGAACACCAACTGACCATGAACCTAGGCTCTGATACTAACTTGACATGACCCAAACCCTAGGGCATGTCATCTGGGCACCCCAAGCTTACATGGATCGGAGGTTACCCTAATAACCCAACCCAACACCTCATCATACAATAGGAGTCAAAGGGACTCCAACTCAAAAGTTAAGGTTATGGAAATAATATCATAAGTCAATATTAGATTCATAATAATAATAACTACGCCCAAGTTCACAGTTGTTCACAATACCTCTATACAAACTGAAGTCAATAAGTATATATGTCGGGATAATCCCCTAACTATAGCCAAACTAAGTCTTGAAGAGACTAAGTCTAAAGATAAGGACTAAGAGATGAATGTCTTCCAAATGTAAGGAAGCTCACCTCTTAAAGTCAATGCACAAACTACTTGATCATCTAATAACTGTACAGGTAAAGAAGAAGTTTCTCTGGGCCTTACATTGCATGGAGAAGTAGCATCTAAAGACGGTTAGGGGTTGGAATGCTAGCATGTAACTCAAGGGTAAGGATAAAATAACATCATCATTTAACATCAACTCAATATAGATATATCATCATTCATATTCATATTCATAAAATTATCCATACCTATGTATATACCATATACCAATCAAGGTATCAAGGCTCATCAATATTTCCAAGCATCATTCATTAGGCATGAAGTAAGGGACTTCAAACCTCCACACTTATAGGTTCAATATTTCACACTATGCATAGGACTCTAACCATAATAACATACATGTAGACCAAAAGACTTCAAACATGCTTACACACTCATTAATCATGAACTTTAACCATATATATATTCACACAAATAAGGGACTCTAATAGCACACACAATCATCTAGGCAAGAGACTCCAACCTAATGCCCGCTTATTAGATAACGGACTTTAACCACATGTTTTATTTAGAATTTAACCACAAGTTATTTTATTTGGCAAGGTTCTTTGAACTCAAGAGATATCTTTTAGCACAGGATATTAATCTCGAGCAATAACCATCGGAGAAGGGACTTCAACCTCAAACCATTCATAAGGCAAGGGACTTTGACCTCAAGCCATCATAACTATCATTTGTTGGCATTTTAGAATTTAACCCCTTTACCCATGTATCAACATATATTCAATACAATATTTAGGGACTTTAACCATTCTAGCTAATTCAACACTATACATGACCACATGGTCCTTATAGGAGCCTTCATTACTCAACCATCTCAATAGGAAAATGCCTTCATTCAATTCATCATGAAATTAAACTCATGGTCAACAAGACCATCATAATATATTCACATCTCACTAGCAATCTATTACCATATTCTTACCGCACTTGGGTTCAATACACAATCTGAGTTCAACTTTATATTGAGGAACTCAACCTCTTATTGGTCATTAGTTTAGCAAGGTTATCTTTATATCTTAAATGTCTTAATAGACCTTTTACAAAATCATTATCAATTATTTATACTCATTAGGCTATTTTTCTAGCTCATTACACCACCAACATATTACTAGACAACTCACTTAAATATTTTTACAAACACCTTATGTGTGTGTACCTTCAATAAGGCTATTTTCATGGTCGATATCATCAAAATTAGGGTTAATCAATACCATCATGTTAAACAACATATAATAAGCTCCCACATATATAATCTATCATCAATAACATGTATCAACACAAGTATAAGCAAGAATCATCATTATTCATTGTTAGGTAACAAAACCCTTTTCATTTGATTCAAAACCACCATGTACACTTACCAATCCAAGTGTGAAATATATGGGTTTAGAGTTATTTTAAAGAGTGGAAGAGATACCTGCCTTAAACAAGATGACACACCAATAATCTTGACTCTTCCTTGATACTAGATGAATACCTCCAAACCCTAGCCTCCAATGTTACTCTTAGAAGCCTTTAGAGTGTTTTGGAATGTTTAAGTCTTGTAAAATAAAGACTTAGAAGGATACAATACCTTATAAAGTGATACATTTTAGGGTTTAAGGCATGGGAAATTACCAAATGGTTCTTAGTTAAAAGCCAAAAAAGCTCACTAGTGTAGGGGTATGACTTCCCTTTATAGTTTCTTGAGAAATCATACCCTAAGGTATGAGTGGTGCTCTAACTCATACCCTAGGCCCCTCCTAGGTCAACCACACTATTGTGGGTATGAGGTTTCACCCTTGAGTCATAACCAAGGGTACGACTCATACCCCAATCGTGAGCTCCATCCATAACAAAAGTATTATACGACTCATATTCATGGTTACGACCAAGGGATGGACTTATCATGTGAAGGATAGTATACTAACCTAACATGATGCCTAGGATACAAAAAAGGAGGGGGATAAGGGTATAGATTGTGACAAAGGATATGACTCAATGCTCCAAGTCATACCCAACTCAGAGACACCAAAAGTTGTTATTTTTCAATGATTCAAGGTCTAGGTATTTTGGTTTTGCATTTCAGCCTAGAGGTAGGCTTCTACCAACTCTTCTTCAAAGATTATGTGTGTTATGTATGGAATATGAATATAAATTTAGGCTTGATTATGAATAAATAACCTAGCATTAATTATTGATGTTTGGGGAATTGGATGTAGGGATGGGCATGGTATGGTATGGTACAATATTTTAAATTTTGGAATGATAACTTTGGCTTTCGGTATCTAAAAGAACAATACCACTACCATACCAAATTATTTTGGTATGGTTCGGTATTGTTTAATTTGGTTTTGGTATTTTATGGTATGGTAATTAGGTAACCATAGTTTATTTGATTTCGACTTACAAATATTAATATAAGAAAAACTACAACTTTAAAGTTTAAAAAAATCTCAATCATATAATACAAACAACAATATTTGTTAATCGATTACTCAAAAAGAACATTTAAATCATGATTGAATAGTCCAAGATGCAAACTCTAAAGAACATTACCTAAGCTTAAGCATAGTACTCCTAAATAATAAGCTTCCCAAAAAATTTATTTCTGAATAAAAATTGCTTTTATGTTTAATTGGTTAATGGATTTGTAACACCCCGTATTTCCCTAGCATAATCTAAGTCCTAATATATGAGTATTCATATATGAAATTTTTGAAGCACCCATTATTTTTCAGTTTAGATCCTGCCATTGAGTTGGAAATTCAGTTAGCTTTCCAACAATATAAATTCACCTAAATCTAATAACCAGGCAAGAAGTTATGGCTACTTTAAGTTTTAGTCATTAAACACCATTATTTAAACCTTTAGCGCGTCGTGTAGACATCCCAAATGACCATTATCAATTTCTATTGTGACTCCGCGATAATAGCCCATTGCGGAGCAGGCCAATTTCCCATTTGTCAATTTTCAATGGGCCTCCGTGATCATGGCATGTCGTGGAGATGGCCAAAATAGCATCCAAAGGCTTTCCGCGATAGTGTCGCATCACTCCGTCTGTCCAGGTCCCAGTTTTCCCTTTTCTAGTGGCTTTGCGTAATAGTGGCGCGTCACGCTAAGGCCAAAAATTGGGATAGTCAGTTTTTATCTTTTGTTTTTAAATTCATTTAAGGGTATTTGGGTCTTTTACTATGGCCCTAATCCATCTAAAACATGATATTTAACCTATTAGTGACCTAAGTACTCATCATTATTCAATGCTTCATCAAAATTAAAGATCCCTTTTCCAAGAACAAGAAACCCTAGCTCTCAAATTCAAGGCAACTTTTTAAGAACTCTCTTTTCACCTCTTCAAATTCATTAACCCAGGTATATTAGATGTTCATCCATGTATCCCTTTCATCCATGGAATCTAAGCAACTCTTTTAAATCATAAAATTGTGATCTTTTGAAGTTTTCATATTTTAAATTTTGGTCTTCAAGCTTTAGTATCTTTCAGTATTGTTGTTTTGAGTCCTGGGATTTTGAATACCCAAAAACCATAGCTGTTTGTTTAGTGTAGACTCAGTACATTACAGAATATCCTTCAGATTATATTATGAGCATTATTAGAATAGTCATACATCAGTTATTCAACTCAGAACAGTTAGTATCTCGGTGTCTTTCAGTTGGGTGTAGGATTTAGCACCGAGCGAGTGTAGGGCTGGCACTTCCCTATTAGATAGGCAGAGTCGTTAGTAGCAGTCCGTATACTCCAGAACTATGTATCCAGTGTAGGATATGAGTAGTCACCCATTAGCTTGACTATCTCGCAGGGGTCACCAATCATTTCAGGCTTGACACCCTTAGTCCTTTAGACATTATATTAGTTTAGTGAATCCACACAGCTATTGTTAGTAACCGTGGCACGATATTAATACCCATCCAATTGGTTTTATAGGTTAGATCTTGACTAGCTCAAATTAGGGAATGTTGGTTAGATGATACCTACCATAGTCTCATATATTATCTCAGTTATAGTCTTAGCTCAGTTATTCAGTCTTAGTTTTGTTTGACCAAAGCGTACAAATTTTGGATATCTCAGTATTTCAGTTTACAGATTTTACTTAGTTTAAGTTATATGCCTGATCATGCATCCTCAGTGTTCATAGATTTGATGCATTATCAGTGACTACAGATTCCATGCTCTCTACTCAGTACTCCATGCTTTACATGTATATCCAATTTAATTATTAGTTATGTTCATAAAACCATGTGTACCAGCCTACCTCATTTAGCATACCAGTACATTTAAAGTACTGATCGCATACCTTTTCTTTTGTGCTATGATGTATTATATCATAGATTCTGACGCTTAGTTCCTAGCTTGAGAATAGACTTCTTAGATCCTCAGTAGTAGAAGTGGTGAGTCCTCATACTTTGAGGACATTCTTACTTTATTTCATGTCTTAGTTAGTAATTAGTTGAAGTTAGTTGAGGCCTGTCCCATCAACTCATGTTCAGTCAGTCAATTTTAAAGGCTTTTTCAGACTTTAGAGTTAGTTATTCAGTATACAGATATTACAGTTAGTTTTCTAGTTTATCATTATTTTATCAGATTTAGTTAGTTATTTTGATTAACTCATATTTTAGTTTTAACTTTAGTTATTAAAACCTTATGGAACATCAGTATTCATCCACATTTATGATCATGTTATCCAGTGCTCACAGCAAGTACCTGCTCATAGGTTAGCTTGTAGTCCCTCGAGACTGTAAGCACTGTGTAACGACTAGGGGGTAGTCTCGGGTTATTAGAAACTTGGTATCATAGCCAGGTTTTAACATGTCCTAGAAAGTCTAAAAGACGCATTGAGTAGAGTCTTATGCATGGGTATGTAGCACGCCACACTTATGGATGAGAGGCTACAAGGTGTTTAGGAAAAGTTTCCCTTCTTTTAGTATTCATGTTGTGTGAGTGAGCATAAGCTTAAGTTAAACTCCCTGTCTAATCCATTTCTTCCTTCCATTTACAGAACATACCTGTTAAGAAGAATGGAAGAAGAATAGGAACTCAGCAGCCCCTCATCCCGTCCATGCAGATCCTCTGGAAGAGTATGTCTCTCTTGTAGGATTCAGGGCTACGTTCACTACTCTAGATAACTCCATAGCAATACAGAGTGAATGTCCATTTGTTGTCCAGGAAAATCCAGTGGCCAATACTACTGCAACCAAAATTTAGGATTTTACTTGGATGAATCCTCTTTCCGTTATGGGATCTAAGTCTGAAAAGGATCCACAAAAATTCTTAGATATGGTTCAAAAGGTAACGGATGCTATGGGTGTAACGTCTAGTTAGCATGCCAAGTTGGCTGCATATCAATTGCAGGATATACCTCATACTTGGTTTAAGCTGTAGAAAGTTACTAGAGGTGCTGATACAACGCCTATAGAATGGGAAGAGTTTGCCATGACTTTCTTTGATAGATTCTTTATATTAGAGTTGAGGGGGGCCAAGGTGTTTGAATTTATTAATTTGAGGCATAGAAGCATGAGTGTGAGGGAGTATTTTCTCAAGTTCACTCAGTTACCTAGATATGCTCCTCATGTGGTAGCTCATAATAGGTCCAAGATGAGTAAGTTTGTATCTGGAGTATCTGATAGTGAGATGGATTTGTATAGGCTGATGGTCCATGCTCAATAGATAGAGGAGAAAAATGTTAGGGTGAGGAAGAGAGGAAACAAGAGGGCTAGAATGGGAAGTTTTAATTTTAATCAGCCAAAGTTAGAAGGTACTAACCGTCCTTAGTTTCATCAGAAGTCTTCAGCCTCAGTACCTTCTTCAGCCAGTACCCTAGTACCCAAATTCAAAAATAACAATAGGGATAGGACACTAGGCTCTAAGTCCCAGATCAGTGTTAGCAGTGCTCGTTATAATCCTTTATGTTAGAAGTGTGGCAGACACCATCAGGGTGAGTGTAGAGTGGGTAGTGATATATGCTTTGGGTGTGGCAAGCCAGGCCATCGAATTCGAGAGTGTTGGGTAGTTTCTCAAAAAGGTAAGGATACACGCCAACAGAGCCAGTAGTCGTCAGTTCCATTCGGCCACCCAACTTAGTAGGGTGCCACTTTTAGTGCTACTAGTGGTCAGCGTCCGAACAGATTATATGCTCTTCTGTCCCACTAAGATCAGGAAAATTTTCCTATCGTTGCTATTGGTACGTTGTAGATCTTTCACTTACATGTTTATGCTTTATTAGACATTGGAGCTTCTCTTTCTTTTGTGACTCTATATATAGCCATGAATTTTGGAGTCATTCCTAAAAATCTAGCAGAGCCCTTTTCAGTTTCTACCCTAGTGCGCATTTCCATTGTAGCCAGATAGGTATACAGAAATTGTCCGGTCATAATATCTTAAAAAGTTACTTCAGTTGATCTCGTGGAGTTATGACGGATTTTGACGTCATTCTCGGCATGGATTGGCTTTACTTATGCTATGCTTCAGTTGATTGTAGAAACAGAATAGTTCATTTTCAGTTTCCAAATGAAGAAGTCCTTGAATGGAGGGGTAGTACTACAGCTCTTAGGGGTTAGTTAATTTCTTACCTTAGAGCCAGAAAGATGATATCCAAGGGGTGTGTCTATCATCTTGTATAAGTCAAAGACTCTAACTCAAAAACTCCTACTCTTGAGTCAGTCCCAGTAGTAAATGAATTCTAAGATGTTTTTCCTGAAGATTTTCTCAAAGTTCCTCTCAAAAGGGAAATTGACTTTAGAATAGACCTTCTCCCTAATACTCAGCCATATCTATTCTGCCATATAGAATGTCTCCAACTGAACTCAAGGAACTAAAAAAATAGTTGAAGGATCTCTTAGATAAGGGATTCATCAGACCTAACATCTCCCTGTGGGGTGCACCTATTTTATTCATACGTAAGAAAGACGGTTCTCTCAAAATGTGCATAGACTACCGTCAGTTGAACAAGGTCACAGTCAATAATAAATATCCACTTCCTAGAATCGATGACTTGTTCAACTAACTTTAGGGTTCTAGTTACTTTTCTAAGATAGACCTCAGATCAAGCTATCATCAGCTTAGAGTCAGAGAACGTGAAATTCTAAAAATAGCTTTCTGAACTCGGTATGGTCACTTTGAATTTCTATTCATGTCCTTTGGTCTTACAAATTCTCCAACAGCCTTCATGGAATTGATGAACCGAGTGTTCAAGCAATACTTGGACATGATTGTTATAGTCTTCATTGATGACATTCTTGTCTATTCTCGTAGCGAAAGCGATCATGTAGACCATCTCTAAATAGTGCTTCAGACTCTTAGAGCTCATCAGTTGTTTGCTAAATTTAGTAAGTGTAAAGTCTAGATAAGATCAATAGTAGTCCTTGGTCATATTATTTTCAATGATGGCATTAGAGTTGATCCTCAAAAGACTAAAGCGGTGAGAAACTGACCTAGACCCATCTCTCCATCAGATATCAGGAGTTTCTTGGGTTTAGCTGGCTATTATCGTTGGTTTGTTGAAGGGTTTTTTCTATTGCATTCCCCATGTCCAAATTGACTCAGAAGAAAGTTAAGTTTCAGTGGTTAGATTTATATGAGAAGAGTTTTTAGGAGTTGAAGACTCGACTCACCTCAGCCCCAGTCTTGACTCTACCAGATGGTTCAGATAATTTTATTGTGTACTATGATGCATACAGAGTAGGTTTGGGTTGTTTCCTCATGCAGAGAGGTAAGGTCATAGCCTATGCCTCCAAACAACTTAAACCTTATGAGAAGAATTATCTGACTTGTGATCTTGAGCTAGTAGTTGTAGTGTTTCTCTTAAAGATTTAGAGGCATTACTTATATTGGATGCATTTAGATGTGTTCACAGATCACAAAAGCCTCCAGTATATGTTCTCTCAGAAAGATTTGAATTTGCATCGGAGAAGATGGTTAGAGTTATTAAAATATTATGACATGAGTGTTCTGTATCATTCGGGTAAGGCTAATGTAGTGGCTGATGCTATCAGTAGAATGTCTATGGGTAGTATAGCTCATGTTAAGGATGGTAAGAAGAAGTTAGCCCAGGAAGTTCATCAACTTTCCCGACTAGGTGTCCGTTTAATCGATTCAGTAGAAGGTAGTGTATGGCTGCAGAGTAGCTTAGAGTCATCTCTAGTCTCCGAGGTAAAGAAAAAGCAGGATAGAGATTCCAATCTAGTTAAGTTGAAAGAATCAGTCAGATATCAGAAAGTGGAGGTTTTCTCCTAAAGGGGAGATGGTGTTTTGCGTTGTCAGGGTAGATTGTGTGTGCCTGGTGTAGATGATTTGAGGCAACAAATTCTTGCAGAAACACATGGAGTGCGTTACTCTATTCATCCAGGGGCCACTAAGATGTACCATGATTTGCGGGAGATCTATTGGTGGAGTGGGATGAAGAGAGCTATTGTAGAGTTTGTAGCTAAGTGCTCTACAAATTAGCAAGTTAAGGTTGATCACCAGAAACCTAGTGGGTCTATTTAGGAGTTCAGTATTCCCATGTGGAAATGGGAGGAAGTGAACATGGACTTTGTAACAGGTTTTCCTCATACCCATCATCAGCATGACTCTATTTGGGTTATCGTAGATAGGATGACCAAATTAGTTTATTTCTTACTAGTCCATACCTCTTATTCAGCTGAGGACTATGCCAATCTCTATCTCAGAAAATTGGTTAAGTTGCACGGTTTTCCCTTATCTATTATCTCTGATAGAGGTACTCAGTTTACCTCTCACTTTTGGAAAGCATTCCAAAAGGGTCTTGGTACCCAAGTCTATCCCAGTACAGCCTTCCACCCTCATATAGATGGTCAAGCAGAAAGGACCATTCAGACTCTTGAGGATATACTGAGAGCATGCATTATTGATTTTAAGGGTAGTTAGGGTAACCATTTGCCTTTGATTGAATTCGTATACAATAATTGATATCATTCCAGTATCCGTATGGCTCCATTTGAGGCTTTCAATGGTAGGAGATATAGATCTCCTATTATTTGGTTTGAAGTAGGAGAGGCTGTAGTAGTAGGGCCTGACTTGGTATTTGATGTATTAGAAAAGGTTCAGTTGATCAGACAAAGGCTTAGGACTGCCCAGAGCTGAGAAAAATTGTATGCTGATGTGAGGAGAAAGGATCTCGAGTTTGAGGTCTTTGACTTCATGTACTTGAAAATATCTCCCGTGAAGGGAATGAAGAGATTCAGAAAAAAAGTCAAACTCAGTCCCCGATATATCGGCCCCTTTAGAATTCTTAATCATTTTAGAAAGGTAGCTTACGAGCTTGAGTTGACTTTAGATTTAGCCTCAATACACCCAGTGTACCATGTCTCATTGTTGAAAAAGTGTATTGGTGATCCCGCTATAATTGTTCCCTTAGAAAGTGTAGATATTCAGAACAGTCTCTTCTTTGAGGAAGTCCCAGTCAAAATTATTGATCATCAAGTTTGCAGACTAAGGAACAAAGAAGTTCCACTAGTCAAAGTTCTTTGGTGGAATCAGTTCATTGAGGGAGCCATTTGGGAAGTAGAGGCAGATATACGGACCAAGTACCCTTATCTCTTCCCTGCGAATCCAGATTCAATATAAGGTACCAATTATCTTAAGATTTTCTTTTCTCTGTCATGCTCAGTTTCATCCGCACATTATGTTCATGTCAGTCGTGCATTCATGAAGCAGTACAGTCATGCATTCCATGTATCAGGCATGCATATTCAGTATGTAAGCTCAGTCTATCAGTTCCCTCTACTTAACCAGTTTCATTCGGGGACGAATGATCCCAAGGGAAAGATATTATAACACCTCATATTTCCCTAGCATAATCTAAGTCCCAATATATGAGTATTCATATATAAAATTTTAAAAGCACTTATCTTTCAGTTTAGATCCTGCCATTCCGAAGAAAATTTAGTTTGCTTTCTAACAATATAAAATTCACCTAAATTTGATAATTGGATAAGAAGTTATGGTGACTTTAAGTTTCAGTAATTAAACACCATTATTTAAACCCTTAGCGCATCGCGTAGACAACCTAAATGACATTTTCAATTTTTAGTGTGACTCCGCGATAATGGCGCATCGCAGAGCAGACCAATTTTCCATTGGTTAATTTCTAATAGGTCTACGCGATCATGGAGAATCGCGGAGATGGTCAAAAGAGCATCCACATGCTTACCTTGATGGTGGCGCATCACACTATCTATTCAGGTCCCAATTGTCCCTTTTTTAGTGGCTTGGCACGATTGTAGCGCGTCGCGCCAAGGCCAAAAATCAGGATGGTCAATTTTCAGCTTCCATTGTTAAATTCGTTTAAGGGTATTTGTGTCTTTTCCCATGGACCTAATCCATCTAAAACATGAGATTTAACCTATTTTTGACCTAAGTACTCATCATTATTCAATGCTTCATCAAAATTAAAGATCATCTTTTCAAGAACAAGAAACCCTAGCTCTCAAATTCAAGGCAATTTCTCAATAACTCTCCATTCATCTCTTCAAATTCATTAACCCAGCTATGTGAAATGTTCATCCATGGATCCCTTTCATCCATGGAGTCCAAGCAACCCTTTTAAATCATAAAATTATGATATTTTCAAGTTATTATGTTTTAAATTGTGATTTCACTCATGAATCTCCATGAACTGTGATTCTATACCATGTTGCCATGAAATCATTGTCATTATTCAATCTTCCATGTTTTAATGTTATTATTTATTGAAATAAACTATGATTTAATGCTACTATGATGAATTCATGCTATTCCTACAAATTCTATGTCATTCCTATGATTGTTTAAAACCATGAACTATAGGTATTTGATAAAATGCCTACAAGAGTGATTTATCTAATAAGAGCCTTCATGTTTTGGTCTTCATGCTTTAGTGTCTTTTCAGTATTATTATTTTGAGTCCTGGGGGTATTGAATACCCAAAAACCATAGTTGTTTATTTAGTCTAGCCTAAGTATATTACAGAATAGCCTTTAGATTATATTATGAGCATTATTAGAACAGTCAGATATCAATTATTTAACTTAGAATAGTCTAGTATCTCAGTGTCTTTCAGTTGGGAGTAGGATTTAGCACTGAGTGGGTGTAGAGATTGCGGTTTTCCCGTCAGATAGGCAGAGTCCTTAGAAAAAGTCCCTATACTCCAGAACTACATAGCCAGCGTAGGATATGAGTAGTTACCTATCAGATTAGGATTGACTATCTCACAGGGGTCACCTGTCAGTTCGGACTTGACAACCTTATTCCTTTGGACATTATATCTGTTTAGTAGATCCACACAACCATTGTTAGTACCTGTGGCACGGTATTAACACCCTTTCACCTGGGGTTATAAGTTGGACCTCGATTAGCTCAAATTGGGGAATGTCGGTTAGATAATACCTCCCACAGTCTCTGATATTATCTCAATTATATTCCCAGCTCAGTTATTCAGTGTTAGTGTTGTTTGACCAAAGCGTATAAATTTCAGTTATCTCAGTATTTCAGTTTATAGATTTTACTCAGTTCATGTTATATGCTTGGTCATGTATCCTTAGTGTTTACAGATTTCCATGCATTATCAGTGACTACAAATTCCATGCACTCTACTTAGTACTCCATGCTTTACATGTATATCCAATTTAATTATTATTTCTGTTCATAAAACCATGCATACCAACCTACCTCATTTTGCATACCAGTACATTCAAAGTACTGATCACATACCTTTTCTTTTGTGCTATGATGTATTATATCATAGGTTCTAACCCTCAATTCTCGACTCATAAGTAGACTTATCAGATCCTTAGCAGTAGCAGTGGTGAGTCCTCATACTTTGAGGACAAGCTTACTTTATTTCATGTCTTAGTTAGTAGTTAGTTGGAGTTAGTTGAGGCCGGTCCCATCAACTCATATTCAGTCAGTCAGTTTTAGAGGCTTTTCAGACTTTAGAGTCAGTTATTCAGTATTCAGATATTACAGTTAGTTATCTATTTTATCATTATTTTATCAGATTCAGTCTGTTGTTTCTATCGACTCATATTTCAGTTTTAAATTTAGTTATTAGAACCATATGGAACATCAATATTCTTTCGTATTTATGATCATGTTACCAGTGCTCACAGCAGGTACCAACTCATGGGTTAGTTTGTGGTCCTTTGAGACTATAAGCACCATGCAACAACTAGGGGGTAGTCTCAGGCCGTTACAGGATGATATATAAATATATTTAATAATCTTAAATATAATATGTATGGGTTTTATATATTATTAAAAAACTTTTGTGCGGTATACAATATTTTAGTATTTATTGCATAAATACCAAATACCAAACTAATTTAAAACTCCTATCTAATACCATATCAAATACCATAACATCGATACCATGGTATAAAAAAATTTGGTTTTGGTATGGTATTTGGTATACACCATACCAAGCCTACCTCTAATTGGATGAAGGTTTTGGACCCATAGGGTAGTATGTTTATGACCCTTTTAGAATTTTATTGCTTTCTCCCTAGATTGAATTAGTTTGTAGTATGGAAATTTTATGATGTTAGGTTTGGGATGTGTTTCAAGTGTTGGAATCATGGTTAGTGTGATTGACCTTAGTTGGGATCATCTAGTGATCTTGAAATTGTATCCTGGGGTAGAAGTGACATAATTGCCCACGTTTCTAAATGAATTTCCTACTTTAGGATTGGTTATGACTTACTTGACATCAAGTTTAACTAGATACCTTAGCCTAGTTTTGGACGTAGTTTGCCTAAACATGGAGATTGAGAATTATAAATGGGATTATCCGGCCTACTTAGGCCAAGACTTGTGTTACCTCTTGTGGGCTTAGTTGCGGGTAGTAGGCCTATTTGAGACTAATGAGCCTTATTTATGAGATGTACTTAGTGAATTGATAAATTGTGATGATTTTTTCTAGATTATGATTAATGGACTATGAAATGTTAATTTTTCTTAAATGTGATATTGGGCCTTTAGAGATGTTATTTCCTCTTAATTATGATATTTGGCCAATAGAGATGCATTTTTCTCTTAATTATGATATTTGGCCCATGGAGATGTATTTTTCTCTTAGTTATGATATTTGGCCCATAGAGATGCATTTTTCTCTTAGTTATGATAATTGACCCATAGAGATGAATTTTCCTCTTAGTTCTGATAATTGATCCATAGAGATGCTTTTTCCTCTTAGTTCTGATATTTGGCCCATAGAGATGCATTTTCCTCTTAGTTATGATAATTGACCCATAGAGATGTATTTTCCTTTCTGTTATGATATTTAGCCCATAGAGATGCATTTTCCTCTTAGTTATGATATTTGGCCCATCGAGATGTATTTTTCTCTTAGTTATGATAGTTGACCCATAGAGATGCAGTTTTCTTTTTGTTATGATATTTGGCCTATAGAGATGATTTTCCTCTTATTTATGATTATTGGGCTTATAGATATGATTTTCCTCTTGGTTATGATGTATAAGCTATATATATAAGATGTCTAATAGAGATGATATGCTTATTGATGTTATGCCTCCGAGATGTGAGATGCCTCCTATATATGAGATGATTATAGATATGTTATGGCTTATAAATATGATTGTCGATACGTGTTTTGGATATGTATATGTGCCTAAGGCTGTGATTATGATGTTGTGATTATTCCAGATATATTATTAGGCCGAGTGTCGTGTTATGATATTGGTTGGATATCCGAAAAGTATTTATCCTTGTAAAGGGTATGGTTTTAGAATATGAACAGATATGTTTATGTTGCCTACAATTTTATTGACTGAATACTGTGATGTCATGCATAAATTTGGTACACTCATAGTTATTATTTCGGTATTGATGCTATCCTAGCTGAAATACAACCTTATCACTGTTTTTCTAAATAAGGGTTAAAACCCACTTTTCACCTTAACAATGGATTTTTTTTACTATAATAATTGTCTAACTAAATGGAATATTTATATGTATAAAAGAGGTTAAAATATTATTTTAAAGATTTGACCGAGACAGATTTTGGTCCATGACTTAACACTATTATTTACTTTGATCGTGAGATATTCCAACTCTTTCTACACTTTTACAATGATTTAGTCTCGAAGATTATTCCGGGCAACAAACTTATGAATCCACACTATTTTAGCCATGACTTGAGTCCGTACATCTTTTATATATCTATATCTATATATATTGATAATTATGATGATATATATACCCGATTTGAGTTTGGAGGATACTGTTGTGATAATATATATACCCGGTTTGAGTCTGAAGAATACTATTGTGATGATATATAAACTTTGTTTGAGTCTGTAGGATACTGTTGTGATGATATATATACTAAATTTGAGTTTGGAGGATATTGTGGTGATATGTTGATACTTGGTAAGGACGGAGGTTGATAAAGATGATGATGATGGTTACGATGATGAGATTATGATGTTGATTGTGTACCTGCATTTACTCTTATATGTACATCGCCTATCACTAGTATGCACCTATGTCTATCAGCTGGGATATAATGATTTTATGGATATGAGAGATAAATATGCCTTATGTTGTTGTATGTTGATTGAACTTTTGCAGTTTGGGGCGGTAGGGGTACGTGTAGGCTCGGCTAGGTGTTTTGTTGTCCAAAATAACCGGTTACTCGTGTTGTTATTGATATTGTTATTATTATAGTTATGATTATTATTATGGTTAGCTTATGATAGACTAGTCATTGATTTGGTCTTGATATTTAAGGTATGTTCCTGTCCTCTTTTATCTTACGATTGCATTATTATACATGATTAATTCATATCTAGCCTTGAGGGTTAGAAACCCTGCTTATGAGAGTATTAAATCCTGATCAGATTTTAATAAGTTCTTAAAATGAGGACATGGTGATTTAGGTTATACTTTGAGTTGGCCTCATAACTATACATACATACATACATACATATATATATATAGTTATAGTTATACATAGCTGTGGTACTATCATATATCCCTCCTTCATTTGTTCATATTGTATATTTATTCCTTGGTCTTGTATATTGTTATATGTCTTTCTTTCACCTTTTATTCATATATTAGCCTGGGATATATGGTGTAGTATTGAGATTTATGAATTTGGACATGAATAGGATAGTTTAGCCTTGATAATTCCTTATCCTTATTATGTTAGTCTCTTGGAGATGAATAGAATAGGCTATCCTGATTGTCTCTGTAACACCCCATATTTTTGAGCTAGAAAGCGAACCGTTTTTCCTACGTGTGTAAGCTCTAATTCCATGGTTTATATATAAATTCATGTGTCATGATCGTTCTCCTAGTGTATGAAGTGATTATGAGGTGAAAATTGTTCATAAAAATCACTTGGAGAAAAGCTGAGCTAAGAGTCATTCATTCATCCAAAGTTTGATATTCGATTTATCAATACACAGAGAATTTTTTAGCTCAAGACCCACCAAATTGTACATAATTAAGTTATCTTTCCAACGATACCAATTTCTTCTAAATTCGATAACCGAGCAAAAACTTATGGCATTTTCCATGTGAGGTAGTAAGTCAACGTGATCTTGATGCGTCGCGTCGACTACGCCCCAACTTTAAACCTAACGCAAATCTAAAGTGGTTTTACACATTATTTCAATTCCTAAAGTGCCTAGGGGCACTTTAGTCATATTTCCTTACCTAAATTCCGTCCCTAATCCTCCTTAAATGAAATTAAGCTTATGGGTAACGTTTTAACCCTCTTAAGATCCCCAATTCAACTTTCAAGAACACAAGAGGAGAAAACAACTAGGGTTTGGGCAATCGAGCTTAAAGATCGAATCTTTTCTAAATTTCTTCATGATTTCTTCGCAATTAAGGTACCTGGGATTTTTCTAAAACTACATGGGCATAAAGAAATTGTTTCAATAACATTTAAACATTGTGGGATCATGAAATTGTAAAGGGTTTTGGAATTTATGCATACAATTTTGTAATATAAATTCCTTAATGATATCATTGTTTTGGTTTTGAGGGTTTTCCCTTAAATTCGATTTGTATTATATACAAGTATGTATGTAATTGAATTTGAAGATTTAATTGAGAGCATAAACATATAGAATTTCCCTCTTGCTATGGATCCCCATTGTTTTCATACGATATGGATTATTTCAAATTCATTTTTGAGAAGCATAATACAAATGTCTTGATTCTTGATTATGACTTGATTATGGTTTTGGATTGAAGAGAGGGTTTTTTACATGTTAATAATGTTGAAGATATATAACGAAAGAGTTGCATGATTTGTCACAAACTTCATGACCACCACATGTTTGTTGAAACGTTGAAAAGAGTGACCTTTGCATAATTTGATAAATGCTTTGAAGTATGATTTTTCATAAAGTGTTGGAAGTATGGTGTTCTAAACTTTATGTTTTGACATAAGAGATTATAATATGATATTTTATGGCTTAGAGATTCGACTTGCAAGTTAATGGTATGACGATACCATACAAATGAATGCCGTAATAGTGTAAGAGTTTCAGACTTAATTTTAGAGAATACATGTCTTAAAGAGATAAAAATGAGCTTAAAGAGGGTTAGGTGGTTGCCCGAAGAAGGCTTGAGTTCAAATAATTCCTAGCCCAAAACCATATTTTGCCGATACGGGTTCATTATGTCCACAAGAGGGACCATACGCTGGCCTAGTGCCCTGTGGTGTATTAGAGATAGAGACTCCAACCCTTGTAGCAAACTCAGGTTTGGGGCTTGGCTGCCGAGTTAAGGGTAGATTCCATATACCCATGGGGTTTCAGAGTTGTAGGGTATACCACCTAGCTCAGAAGTAAGATAAAAAGTAAGTCATAGATTTCAGATTATTGTTCAAAGTCTTTTAAATATTTCGATGTATTTTCCATATATCATATATAAAACTGTTTATAAATTGCTCTAACTTTTGTTATATAAAATATATTATTTTGGATTGCTCTACATACCAGTACATCTTTATTGACCCCCTATATTTTAGGATTTTGAAACACAGTCCTAGGGTCCCGTTAAACAGTAGATTGACTTGTAAGAAGTTTGTAGCCGGTGAGCTTCCCATACTTCGGAAGGCCTGGATTAGAACTTAATATTCTTATTATTATTCTTTTTATTTTGATTCAGGTCTGACTGGGGACTTTGTCCCAGATTTCAGACAAATGTCATTTTCAGTTATTAAATATTTTGCAGACTGATGTAAGATGTTGTTAGAGATTTATGGATTCCATTCTAGATTGTTCAATTGAATTGTGATATTGAGCATGATTCCGTAGTATTTTATATTTCCATATTTCTCTTTATATTATATGAAAGTATGTTTTATTGCCAGATTGAGAAGGGCACTCGGGCCTTCATAATTTAGGATGCCTGTCATGGCTAGGGCCTTGGCTCAGGTCATGACAAAGTTGGTATCAGTTCACGGTTCATGGTCCTAGGGTATCTGCGAAATCATGTCTAGTAGAGTCTTGCTTATGGGTGTGTTGTGTACC
Source organism: Capsicum annuum (assembly GCF_002878395.1). Lineage (NCBI taxonomy): Eukaryota > Viridiplantae > Streptophyta > Magnoliopsida > Solanales > Solanaceae > Capsicum > Capsicum annuum. The sequence continues at coordinate 210,110,778 of NC_061113.1, read as the reverse complement.
ACACTCATAATCAGGAGGTTACCGATCATTTAGGAGTTGTTTATTATTCTTTCATAGTTTAGTTCATGCTATAAAGATATCTATTAGAAAGTTATCTAATTCATTTCCTTTTTCTAATATCATGGGTCATGCCTCACTGTTGAGGCAATACAAGTCTAAGAGTCTAGCTCCCCCAACGATGTGGTTCTCTCTGATTGAGTTATCCATAAAGTTATGGGACAACATAAGGACTTGAGAGGAGTCCATTAGTGCTTCAAGGTGTATTTATTTGAGTGTATGCCTTTATTCTGACAAAATCGTGCTTTTCAGCCTGAGGTACAAAGTCTATTCAGTCCCCTTTCAAAATTCTTATTACTGATATCTTGCATAAGGGTAATGATGTGCAGTAGAATATTGGAACTATCTTTCCACCCGAGTAGTAATGTATGTTAAAGTGTCATGAGCTATTAGTAGTGATATGTTCTAGAAGTTGGTGACATGAAGTCATGAGGTTAGTAGTCGGAGTGAGGGTGACTTTTGCATAAATAAGTAGTTTTAGTTGTAGAACCCTTTGATTGTGGAGATGATACAAGCGTAAAGTGCTTATGAATTGCAAGGACTTCTCAAAGGACCAAGCTTCAGAATTAACTAAGTGTTGGAGCATTTTGAAGTCTTGTTTAAGAGAAAAAAAAGAGGCACACTTAGGCACTCAATAGGCGCTTTAATTAAAGGGAAAGATGGACTTTGCACACTCCAATTTAATACTCAAGAGGTGCCTCCTTTAATCTCTCATAAGGGCATTCTGGTCTTTTATTATGTAATAGTATAAATAGACATTTTAGCCTTTATTCTCATTAGACTTTGATGAATTAAAAAAGAGTATTACTCTTGGTGTAGTTTTTTTCCTTAGTGTAGGGCTTGGTAAATCCATCTTAGTGTAGGTCTTGGAAAAGACATCCATACTTAAGAGATTAATACATTTGATGGATTTCACTTGTGTTGATCAATTGGCAAGAAATATGTGATTGAGGAGTATGAATTCCTTTGGTCCACCTAAGAGTGAGGTTTGAAATACCATTGGTGAGGTGTGTTTGAATGTTTGAGACACATTCTTGTGCTAATTATTGGTGATAGTAAGGGTCTCACTACCTATCTTTACATTTATGTAATCTTCTTCTTCATCTCCTTTCTATGTGTGGTTTTCCTATACTTGTGGTTGCTGATTTTTGTGTCTTTAGTTCCATTTTTGGTTTTAGTAGTTTATTTTTGTATCATTTGGTATCAAAGCCTTGTTTAGGGTTGTTCCTACAACTCTAAGTCTTGGTTTTAGTATCTTTATCAAGAAAATCCCTACAAAAAGAGTCAAAATCCAAAGAAAAATCACAAAAAGAGATAGATCTTGCTTTGCTTGTTGTAGATCAAAAATTTCCAAGTTAGATCTACAAGTTTTATTGTGTTTTAAAGGTTTCAAGTGTTAGATTCTTGTTCTCTAGCACTTAAAGTGTCTAGATCTAAGTTTAGAGCAAAGTTTGGTTGAATTTGAGCTAGATCCACCATTGTTTTGCCTTGTTTGAAGCTTTTTGAGGTGGGATCTCATGGTGCATATTATTTTGTCGTGTGTTTGTGGTTGATTTTTTGTTATTTGAGCTTGCCTTGACCCAAGGAACCTTGATCAAAAAGAAAATTTGAAGTTAGAGTTCATTTGCCTTATGGTCAAACTTTGATCAACTCTTGAATATTCATATTGTTCTTCACCATCTTCATAGCTTGTTGAAGAAGAATATTCAAAAAGGGTGTTATATCCACAAAAATAAAGAAAGAGAGTGAAAATGTTGTTTTTACAAAAGAATATTCCAAGAATATTCAAGTCATCCAAAAGAAGAAGAGACAAAGGAAATATTCAAAGTACAATTGAAAGTACAAGTGGGGGACCATTGATTTCAAATCCATTTGAACTTGAAAAAAAGGCTCCAATCCTCCATTTTCTCCAAATTTCATTCAAACACTCTCTTTAGTGGATACTTGGCCAAAACTACAAGTTTGAAATTGGAAAAGTTTTGTAAAAATTAACAACCAACCACATTGTACCACATCATCACTAGTTGATCAACCTAATTAAGCTCTAAAATAGATTTCTTAGTTTATCATTTTTTATTCTAGTTTCTTGTGTGTTAATGTCTATCACTAATTAGCAAACTAGTAACTACCTGCTAGGTTGATAGTTAGTTTTGAGTTCGTTTGTTCGTGTCTTTGATTTTTGTGTGCTTTTCTCATTTTTAATTCATAGTACTTTGTTGGTTCAAGTCCGTACATCATTTTGTTTGAGTAATATCAAGTAAAAATTAATTCCAGGACAAAGCATATTCACCACTCATTCACTTACCAAGTATTGCCAAGTTTTTAGCACTTGTGACCCCAAGTGTGAGGTGAGACCCGAGTGAGATTGTGGTGAGGCTTTTGAACTAACTTGTTTGCTCGTTTTGTAGGTTTTTCCTTGCTATTTTTTCTCTTATTGTTAGGTACATTTTACCATGGAATACGAAGGTTGACAAACCCAAAACTTGGATAATAACATGCTTGGGATAATTATGGCAAGAATTGAGGCTCTTGGCCGAAAGGTAGACATGGTGCAAACCGAAATGATATTTTTGAAGGGTGGTGTAATTAGAATGAAAGAGGGGGTTGATAGACTATGTGATATAGTATGTCCACCTAACCGTCCATAAGTTCAAACCTCTCAAAACCAAATATCCTATACTCCACCAAATCCAAGGCCACTAATTCAAATCCTTCTTCAACCGAATCCGGTTTCCCCTATCCAAACATCCCAAAAATGAATTCCCTCTTCCAAGTAGAAGAACAGGAAGAGTTAGAACCCAAGAAAAGTGAGGTCAAGCCTCAATATAGAGAGAAACTTAGTGGTGGGATACAAGAAGAATGTGCTCAAGAACTTAAAGGTTAAATAGCTAACTCTTACACTTTTGAGCATGTGAATGATGATTGTGTGGCTAGTATCCCATTGAGCATGAGTGGTATCTTATCTATTTGTGAGTCTATTTTTTATTTGCCTCTTGATAATGATGTACATGTTGTGAGTGTGGATACACTAGTTGATCCTATTGATGACCAAATTGACTCTTTTTGTAAGATCAATTTAAGTCCACCTTGTGTTGAAGCCAATGTGATGGATGAAAGTACACCGTCTATTGATTCTTTTCCTATTGTTGATGATGTACATGTTGTGAGATTGGATACACTAGTTGATCCTATTGATGACCGAATTCAATCTTCTTGTAAGATTGATTTGTGTCCACCTAGTGTTGAAGCCATTGTGTTAAATGATCGTACATTGTCTTGTGAAACTTGTATTGATCAACTCGTGTGTGAAAATTGCCCACTACTTGAGGTTATGTGTGTTGTAATTAATAAAACTCAAGTGAGTGAAGAATTTAATAATGTTGGTCAACAAAATAGGAGTGAACCCGAGAGCTATTCTTGGAACAGTCTTGTGCTTGAAATCGCTTTGAAACTTGATATTGGTCTTTTAGAGAGTGAAGAACTCACGTGTTCCGAACCTTTCCGTGGATTATATTATGCTCTCTTTAGGGAATAATGTCTTTTTTGAAGATGATATAGACACTCCTAATAAGCCTAGTGGTGAAAAGGATGGTATAGCTTACTTTAGAGGCTATAGCCTATATGCTAACCCACTATGGTGTGACAAAATTCCTCCTAAAGATGGAAATATCTTCTTGAAAGATGAGAATACTCTTAAGGATAAGGAATGTGTAGTCTTGGAAAGGAATAACCAATTAGGTGATGAATATTTTGATTTGCTTGAATAGTTAAGAAACCCAATAGGCAGTTTTTCATTGAAAAATGATTGCGCATGTGATCTTGTGTATAACACCCCACCTTTGTTTAATAATTATGAGGATGAATTGCTTGCTTCTTGTAAAGACTTAAGCAATAATCCCTTTGATTTTTGTGGTGGTATGTGTCCACTTAAGGGATCTTTCATAAGAGGAGAAAGTGTCCATTGCTTAGAAATTGCTTTTTCTTCTACTATGTGTGACCTTATTGTTGAGAGTACTCATGGCGATGATGTTAAAACTAGTGGTGAGTACATACATGAAGACACCTTAGTAGAAGTTGACTTGAGTGATACCTTTCTATACTCTCTACTTGCTTTTGATAATATGTATGCTATTGTAGAGAGTATGTCATGTAGTTTGGGTGAAGCCTATGGAAAATAGGAGTGTTGTCTAGACCTATTTCTATGGACACTCTTCCCGTTAGACCTCAGTGCCAAATATAGAATTGATGATGTTGGTGCATCCAACTTGTTGCTTGGTCTACATGACAAGCAAAGAATCACTTTTGGTGAATCCCATAACCAAATCCTTTGTGCATTTTTCATTGAACTCTTAATATTTGATTCAAAAGATCCTTGGTTATATTGCAAATATGTGCAACCTTGGCTTGTCTACATTAATTATGGTACCAATGCTAACCCTCCTCCCTTGAGGAATTTGTGCTTGTTTTCTTTCCTCTCTTTAGTTTTGTAAGGTGCAAATTTGAGGACAAATTCCTTTCAAGATGGAGAGGATGATACAAGCCTAAAGTGCTTATGGATTGTAAGGACTTCTCAAAGGACCAAGCTTCAGAATTGACTTAGTATTAGAGCATTTTGAAGTCTTGTTAAGAGAAAAAAAGGAGGGAAACTTAGGCTCTCAAGAGGTGCCTCAATTGAAAGGTAAGAAGGACTTTGCACACTCCAATTTAACACTCAAGAGGTTCCTCCTTTAAGCTCTCATTAAGGGCATTCTAGTCTTTTGTTATGTTATAGTATAAATCGATATTTTAGCCTTTATTCTCATTAGAATTTGATGAATTGAAAATAAGTATTACTCTTGGTGTAGTTTCTTTCCTTAGTGTAAGGATTGGTAAAGCCATCTTAGTGTAGGTCTTGGAAAAGACATCCAAACTTGAGAGATTAATACATTTGATGGCTTTCACTTGTGTTGATCAATTGGCAAGAAGGGTGAGATTGAGGAGTGTGAATTCCTTTGGTCCACCTAAGAGTGAGGTTTGAACTACCATTTGTGAGGTGTGTTTGAATGTTTGAGACACAATATTTTGCTAGTCATTGGTGATAGTAAGGGTTTCATTACCTATCTTTACATTTATATAATATTCTTCTTCATCTCCTTTCTATCTGTTGTTTTCCTTTACTTGTGGTTGCTGATTTTTGAGTCTTTAGTGTCCATTTTTGATTTTAGTAGTTTATTTTTGTATCAGGAGTGGTTTTCCTTTTCTGGTGGTTAGCTAATATTATAGCAAGATTTATGGATTGTATGGTAATTTTTGAAGGAAGTGTTAGGCTATTATTATTATTTATTCAAAATAGGGAAGGATCTCAGAATAGATAGTTATGGTGGTTGTAGAAATCATTCATAGGCTGTAAATGGAAAGGGGTAGATTAGTCAATAAGTTATGGGTCAAAATTCATTATTGTATATGGAATTTTAAAGGTAGTATGATGTATGCATGGGTAAGTATGATGTGAGAAACTGGAATATGTTGATAAGGTTGAAATGGGTTATATTATAAGATTAGGATCGACTAATCCTATCATTTGAATTTACCCCTTTGATGGTCTTTTCTTTAGTTGTAGTAAACTAGTACTTTATGTGAGAAGGTATGTAATATATTTAGAGGTGTTGTAGTAATGTCATGGAGAGAATGAATTTATGGGCCATAGTTAAGTGAAATAAGAGACTTAGGTTGGTCTTTCTATTCAATTGATTAGTATAGTATGTGACATGCTTTATATGATTGGTATTTTAGAAAATAGGCTTGAACTTTAGATGTATATTATGGTGGTGAGAATAGTAGCTTAAAGTTGATGATGCATATTTTGTGGGAATTAATTAGTAGGCTTGGTGTGATGTGTGAAATGGTCTAGGTTGGCAATTTATGAAAAAAGGAGTGGATAAATGGTGATATATATATACTTGAGGACTAGTGTTAAAATGATGAATTATGGTTGAGTCATTAAGTGGATAAGTGCGTAAGTAGAAAAGAATAAGTTGAACCCTGGGGTAGTGTGTTGTTAGATAAGGCGTGATGTGTATGAGTGTCACATGTACCTAGGTTTTATTCTCAAATTTTATAGTATGGAGAAGTATGAGGAGTTATGGATAGCGTAATCTAGAGTTGAATTAAGGAAATATAGGTAGGCAATATGTGCATTTGGTATAATTTTACAAATTTTATTATAATGTAAGTTGTGTGATTGGTGGTTTAACATTAGAATGTTAAGTAGTGGAGAGTGGATTTTTATGTGATAAGGTGTGAGGATGTGTATGCTCATGAGACTATGAGTTGTAGGTTGATGGCTATAGAGGATAGAGAAAAATTAAGAGTAGCATTCTTGGAAAGCAGTGCCTTTAGAATGTGGTTAAAAAGGGGAAGTTTAGTATTTATGTGTATGGTGATGCCCCATTGTGTTGAGTGTTGTTCTTGTAGATTTAATGAGAAGATATGTCCTTAAGTTTAGGATTGTAACTTTGATCTAAGGAGGAGATGGTGAATGAAGGTAGTTCCCAAATGTACCCAGTGTTGCAAGTTGCAGGAAGGAACTATGATAAAACTAATTCTACTCAAGCATAATCCTCCTACTTCAATTTAGGAGAGTATCCTGCTAATGTCTTACATCATCTGTTCAAGTCATGCCTATGCCTATGGTTCTAGTTCTCTGTGGACTTATGTTTATGATCTGACCTCCAAACTAGAAGCAATTATATCTCTCAGTAATCCAATCTTTCATGTATTCAAGCCATATGTTATGTTGCTCATGATCCATGAAAATCTATGTCTCTCAGCATGCTTGGTCCTAAGGAATTATGTTTCTATATGTCAAAGTGATAAAGTTTATGAAAATTCATGGCAAATCTCAGTTCCTTAAATGAGGAGCAATCGTTTTAAGTGGCAATCTTTGTCTTAGTTGTAATATAACACCCCGTAGCATTCTCAACTCAATACCACTCTTGGTTGTATGTATGGAGAGCTGACAATCTGAAAATTTTTCTAATTGTTAAAAGACTTAGTCATCTTTATGAGCTCTTAACTTTCATGATTTTCAAATTAATCTTCCCGACCCCGAGACGTAGATTTTTGAGTTGATTCATGATTAGGGGTGTCTCAGGAAAGTTTTGGATTTTTCAGACGACGTTTGAGGCGTGTTTGGACAATCAAAATAGTAGGCCAACACGATGTCAATGCGTCGTACCAGGAATCACATTGGTAGGGACCAACGCGGTGCGGTGCTTAACGCGTCAGGTGGCCAGTTTGTCTTACTAATTTTTGGGTTTAGGCGGATAATTTAGTCTTTTTCCCTCATTTTATCTTGATATGTGCACCAATGTTTTCTCACTGTTCTCTATCCTAAGAATTTATGTTGTATTATGTTTCTTCCGAACAACTCTCTACTTATGATCAAAACACTTGATATATGGAGCACTTTGTGTCTATTTTATCATATTTTCATTTCATGTCCCTCCTTGAGTAGTGCAATAAGTATAAGTTATGGTCTAATAGTGTTACTTCCATTCGTGATGTTTATGCTTGGGTCCCTTAATGACCCTCTGTATGATAGTATGATGGTGGCTGTGGAACCATGATGATGTGTTAGGTTAGGGAGCAGATGTTCTTGAAGGTGAACAATTTGATGTGATTCTTGAGCTATGATTTTAGGTGAAAGGGAAAAGAAGGAGATGGACTTTTGCTGTGTGAAATAGATAAGAAACAGGAATGTGGTGAAAATATTTGGGAAATGATTGAAATTGTTGGTCTTAGTGGGGAGATCTATGTAGTGGGTGTAGTAATGATTAGGCTTGAATGTTATGGTTGCTGAAAGCACAAACCTATGTGTTATGTGGTTAGTACTCTCTAAATTAAATCTCGAGTGTGTTTGATGGTAATGATAAGGTGAAGAAATATTCTTAAATGGATGTAAAGTACAGGGTCCCGTAGCTTAAGTTAGCACCTTTAACTCTGAGTTAAGCTTCAACATAGCAGTACAAAGTAGTGGGACTCAAATTCTTGTGGCTAGATGTGTGATTGGAGAATTGTAAGTCAGCGAGTGTGAAGTATGCTATTTATTGTTTGGGGTGTAGACGATTAGTGCCTCTAAGTTTAAGCCTATTTCATGGTACTTTTTAAGGTAGAGAATGTTTATAATCCTATTTTTCTCGAAATATTATTTCATTATTAGTACCAATATAAATCAATCTATGATCATCAAATAAACCCCTGCCTTATGTTGTGATGATTGTGATTCATAAAACTCATGTACAAGATCATCCCTATGTAAAGTCGCAGTATCTAAGGTTTCAGGCTTTCACGTTTCGCTAGGGGTTATCATGAAGCCCGTTTTATGCCTTTACATATTTTTTTAAGGAAACATGTTCAATGAGAGGTTTCGTTCTTTATTCTACACTTTTATAACTTCAACAAGTCCCTACCCATCATTCGGGGATGAATGATCCCAAGAGGGAGATAATTAAAACCCTGCATTTTTGAGCTAGAAAGCGAACCATTTTTCCAACGTGCGTAAGATATATTTCCATTGTTTATATTTAAATACATGTGTCATGATCCTTCTCCTAGTGTATGAAGTGATTATGAGGTGAAAAGTGTTCAAAAAAATCAGTTGGAGCAAAGTTGAGCTAAGAGTGATTCATTCATCCAAAGTTTGATGTTCGATTCTACAAGGGTCTACTTTGAATGTGTATAACTTTTTATACGCATAGAATTTTTCGGCTCAAGATGCACCAAATTGTAGATAATTTAATTATATTTCCAACGATACGAATTTTGCCTAAATCCGATAAGCGAGCAAAAAGTTATGGCATTTTTTGTGTAAGGCACTAAGCCGACGCGATCTTGACGCGTCGTGTCGACTGTGGCCCGACTTGAAACTTGATATGAATCTAAAGTGGTTTTACGCGTTATTTCAATTTCTAAAGGGTCTAGGGGCACTTTAGTCATATTCCCTCACCCAAATTCCATCCCTAATTCTCCTTAAATGAAATTAAGCTTATAGGTAACGTTTTAACCCTCTTAAGATCCCCAATTCATCTTTCAAGAACATAGAGGATAAGACAGCTAGGGTTTGGGCAATCGAGCTTAAAGATCGAATCTTTTCTAAATTTCTTCATTATTTCTTTGTAATTAAGGTACGTGGGGTTTTCCTAAAACTACATGGGTATAAAGAAATTATTTCAATAACATTTAAACATTGTGAGATCATGAAATTGTAAAGGGTTTTGGAATTTATGTTTACAATCTTGAAATATGAATTCCTTAATGATATCCTTATTTTTGTCTTGAGGCCTTTCCCCTAAATTTGATTTGTATTGTATACAAGTATGTATGTAATTGAATTTGAAGATTTAATTGAGAGAATGAACATATAGAATCCCTCTATTGCTATGGATCCCCATTCTTTTTATACGATATGGATTGCTTCAAATGCATTTTTAAGAAGCATAATAAAAATGTCTTGATTTTTGTTTACGAATTGATTATGGTTTTGGATTGAAGAGAGGGGTTTTTTACATGTTAATACTGTTAAAGATATGTAACGAAAGAGTTGCATGATTTGTCACAAACTTCATGACCACCACATGTTTGTTGAAACGTTGAAAAGAGTGATCTTTGCATAATTTAATAAATGCTTTAAAGTATGAATTTTTGTGAATTATTGGAATTATGGTGGTCCAAACTTTATGTTTTGACATAAGAGATTATAATATGATATTTTATGGCTTATAGATTCGACTTGCAAGTCAATGGTATGACGATACCATATAAATGAATGCCATAATAGAGTATGAGTTTTAGACTTGATTGCAGAGAATACATGTCTTAACAAGCTAAAAATGGGCTTAAAAAGGGTTAGGTGGTTGCCCAAAAAAGGCTTGAGTTCAAATAACTCCTATCCCAAAACCATGTTTTGCCGCTACGGGTTCATTATGTCCCCAAGAGGGACCATACGCTGGCCTAGTGCCCTGTGGTATATTAGATATAGAGACTCCAACCATTGCGGCAAACTCAGGTTGGGGGCTTGGCTGTCGAGTTAAGGGCAAATTCCATATAGTCCATGGAATTTTAGAGTTTTAGGGTATACCACCTAACTCAGAAGTAAGATAAAGAGTGAGTCATGGATTTCAAATTATTGTTCAAAGTCTTTTAAATATGCCCATGTGTTTTCCATATATCATATATAAAACTGTTTATAAATTTCTCTCACTTATGCTATATAAAAATACATTATTTTGGATTGCTCTGCGCACCAGTACATCTGTATTGACCCTCTATATTGCAGAATTCTGAGACATAGTCCTGGGATTCCATTAAGTAGTAGATTGACTTGTAAGAAGTTTGCAGCTGGTGAGCCTCCCTTACTTCGGAAGGCTTGGATTAGAACTTGATATTTTTATTATTTTTTTTATTTTGATTCATGGTCCAACTGGGGACTTTGTCCCAGATTCTAGATAAATGTCATTTTCAGTTGATACAGATTTCGTAGACTGATGTTAGATGTTGTTAGAGGTTTATGGATTCCATTCCAAATTGTTCAATTGAATTGTGATATTGACCATGATTCTGTATTGTTTTATATTACCGCATTTCCCTTCATATTATATGAAAGTGTGTTTGATTGCCAGCTAGTGAAGGGCGCTCGAACCTTCACAGTTTGAGACGCTCATCACGGCTAGGGCCCTGGCTCGAGTCGTGATAGTCTCATTGTTAATTATATGATTTATTGACTCTTGGGTGTAATTTTTATTCTATTTATATGTTGTTTATCTTTGGATCTCAGTTGGCAGTTGCCTACTGAGTACCATTCGTTTGGTACTCATACTACACTTCTGCATCCTGTAGATCATAGTATGGGTTATCTCCATTGATGTGTGTGTTGCGCGAAGAATCCATGGTTCAAAGACTAAGAGTAAACTCTTGAATTTTAGAGTATTACTCACCTCCCGCTTATATATTAGACTATTCTCTATATTGTATTCGGAGATAAGTTGTATCAGTGTAATTCCATTGATATTTTACTCTTAAACTCTTATTATATTAGAAGCTCTTGTATTGATACCACCGAGTCTTAGGATTCACTTATGTAATTTATCTTTATTTTATTTAATTCACATTCTTTTCTTTATATTATTGAGTAGTCTGTTACTAGCCATTTTGGACTACGGGTTGGGCTTGAATACTGGTCGGTTATAGTTGGCACCATCATGACCGAAGAAATTGGGTCATGACAGAAAGGCATGTTCATCTCCCACGGTAAGTACACCAAAGAACTCATTCAAAAATTTGAAATGAAAATGCTAAATCATTCAGTACTCCTATGAGCTCTATATGTATTCTTGAATCAAACAATGACGGTAAGAATGTCAATGAAATAAACTATAGAGGTATCATTGGTTCACTTTTATATCTTACAACTAGTTGACCAGACATTCTATTAAGTGTCTGGAAATGAGCTCGGTTTCAGTCAGCTCCTAATGAAGCTCATCTGACTATTGTAAAATCTAATATCAGATATCTTATTAGCACAAGTTCTTATAGCTTATGGTATCCTAAGTCTAATGAACTTGATTTAAAAGGCTTCTCAGTTGCAGATTATACAAGTGACAAAGTGGACAAAAAAAAGCACAGTAGTACTTGTCAATTCATAGAAAAATCTCTTATCATATGGAATAGCAAGAAACAAAATTATGTTTCTCTATCTACCACTAAATCTAAATATATTGCAATTGATTTATGTTGTGCTCAAATTCTTTGGATGTCTCATCAACTCAATGATTATACTTTATTCTACAAATCTGTAAAATTATTTTTGTGATAATTCCAGTGCTATATGTTTGCTTAAGAATTATGTGCATCATTCTAGAGAAAAATATATCAATGTTAAGCATCATTTTATTAGAGATCATGCTATAAAAGGTGATATTAAACTGTCCTTTGTTACTATCGATTTTCAGTTAGCTAACATTTTTACTAAATCTTTACTGGAAAAAAGTTTTTGTGTATAAAAATACCTCTTCATTAATATTGATTTGATTGATGTATATGCCTCTTGACTTTCTTTTATTTTCCGCCCCTGGCACTAGGGTTCGTATAAAGCAATTATGGTATCTCTCTGGTTTCCAAGGCAACCTTTCATTTGTCGTTTACATTGTTTCACATACTCAGTCACTCTATATATTTGTTCTTCCTTTTTGTTCTCTGACTTCATATTCTCTCTCTCTCAAAATAATATGGCCAAATATTATAAGTTCTCCACTCAAGGCAACAGAAAAAGTTTTCGTGTCAAAGAAGAAGGGAAAATATCCTCCCAAGATCCCTTGACTCCGACTTCTCTGATCAAAATATCCTCAAGCCTCATCTGATTCATATCGCTTTAGTAAACGTCTTTTCTTCCCTAATGACTCTGAGTGCTCTAAAAATAAAGTGAAGTTCGAATTCGACAATTATCTAAATATCAAAACTAATTTTTGAAGATACACGAACAAAACTCTTTTTCACTCTTTGAAGGAATTATCTCTTGTTCATGGTAGGATAGTTGATTTGGACCTTTTAAAATCTCTGCATTGTCATAAAAAATCTCCTTTTAAATTATAAGGTTTGGAAAACATTCTTGTATCCAATCTCAAATGTGCATATGAGCCTCTTGTTCATTTATTTTATGCTAATATATGTTCTATCCGATCTGGTGAATTTGAAACCCTTGTCATGGGTAAAAGAATATTTCTTTATTGTGTTATGTTTAATGCCATATTTGACATAAATTGCTCTGATTTTACTACTTCTTTAAAAAACCCTTGTCCATCCGGCTTTGATATCTCTTTTAAAGATACTAAGCGTGCTATTGCTTTGGATAATTGTGATTCTCTTCCTTCAGCTCCTACTCCCAAATACTTATCTTTTGAAGTTTGTGTAATTTCTCACATTGTGTCCACTACCTTTCTTCCTCAGGCTGGGTTTCTCCCTACTCAATCTCAGCAAGACACCTTGCTCACTTTTTGCATTGCTACTCAACACAAGATTAATATTTTTCCCTTCATTCTCAATTATATGATTGAAGCTTATCTTGACCTACCTAGTCTTTCTTACGGGCTCATCATTACCCTAATTTTTTAGGTTTGTGATGTGTCGCTAAGTATTGTCCCTTCTATATCTGTTAAATAATGTTACAATGCTATTGTTTTTGTGAGTATGGGTTACATATTGGTTGACGAGACTTGAGTGCGCAAGTATGAAAGATGTTCTGTTAGGACTCCTTCCTCCCCTAAATTGAATTTCTCTTCTCCGTACATTATTCTGGCACTGCTTCTGTGGATATTAAACTACACCTATTGAAAATTGATTCTAGACTTGACAACCTGAAGGATCTCTTACTTGCTACTCACTTTCAACTTGACAAAATCAAGGATACAAGCAAAAAGACTAGAACTGATATGACTTTCCTTTGAGTCAAGTTGGATCAGGTCATCAAGGAAATAACAAAATTTGCAGCTAAGATTCAGTCCATCACTAATACTCTCTCCACCACAATTGTCACTTAGTTTAAAAATTTGAAAGATTCCACTGTCCAAACTCTGACTTACTTTTTTCAGTGTCATCCTCCTGTTGCTAACTGATCTATTTATGGACAATCTTTTGTTTTCTTTTTGTTGGATTGTATATGAGCATAATCTCATGAAAACTTTTATTTTGCCTTTCTTCTAGTAGTTCTTTGGTTGTTATTTTGTGTATAATTCTTCCTTTTTGATAAAGTCAAATGAGGAGAATAGTATTGTTCTTACTATGTAGGGGTGAGTCACTATGGAATCACTTATTCAGGGGTAGCCAAAGTCGTGACTCGAGGGGAGGGGGGTGTCTAATCGGGAAGTTATTTGATTATCTAATTTTTGTCATTCATTAAAAAGGGGGAGATTGATAATGTTAAGTTTTGATGCATGATTTGGTTCTTGATTTCATTGCAGAAATTTAGAAAAAAGAATATTCAAAAGAGTCCCTGCCAATGCTTTAAAATGAAGAAGCATTTCAAAAGATATTTCGAAAAAGGGAAGGAAGATTGTTCCATTTATAAGGCACTTGATTCATGAGATTTCCATATCATCTCTCCTTATTATAGCTTTTAATTGGTTAGATTTTTCCTTTTAGTCTTTACTTGTTCTTGAAAATTGGATATCTATTGTTCCTTTTTCTAAGAAGAAAAATATTTTGAGTTGCCTTCTATGACAATCTTCCAACGGCTAGTAGTAGTTCCAATCATTACTATATAAGCATTAGAAGATAAAGGAGGAGACATATTTTTGTCTCAACATTCTCTAGTTCTTTGTTATACTTTATTCAAACATTGTATTCTCCTAAGGTTTACTGTGTATTCAAAAATAAAGGAGAGAAATACATAGTTGGTGTGACATTGTATCAAAGTGAGCAAGAAAGAAAAAGAGTGTGTCATAGCCAAAAAGCTTGACTCAATCCTTGTAGATTTTATTCACAAAGAACTAGTAGAATCCCTTGCAACCCAAGGAGACTGAAGTAAGACCTATTACAGGTCCCAACTAGTATAAAATATCTTGTGTTATTTATTTTCAGCACTTTATTTTATGAACTTTACATTACTTCTTTAATAGCCAAAAGTTAATAGCTGACTATCTATCTACGGAAGTCAATTGTCTATTCAAAAATGAGTAATTCATCTCCCTCTTACAACTTTCAAGTGCAATGTTATTCCTAAAGATGTACAAACCTCCACTTTCCTAACAAATACCCTTCGTCGTGCCACTATAAAGGTCCTGAAAGACATAAAATTTATGGTAAAAAAGAGACAAAACACGACAATTCCCTGATAATTTTGGATACTAATAATAAATAAAATTTGAAATTTGAAACAAATAACTCATTTTTCACCACTTACTTTTTAAATATAGAGGCATCACCAATATATTAAACATTAGCTTTGGCTCCAGTGGGAAAGTTTATTTTATCCTTCTTGAGGTACAACTATGAGTTGTTATTAGTAGAAATGTTTGGATGGTATATGGTATGAAGGTCCAAAGTCCACTATCTATTTTTTCGTAAAACGATTACACATCAAGCAGGTAGCATTATTGGTCATCTTGCAATTAGCCTCATAATCCTTATTCAGTAGTCCTAGTATTTGCTAGTATTCATTATCTATGAATCCATGTCCTTTTGCCACAACTGTATTGTTAACTTCATGACTGGTAGATGCTTTTTTCCAGGATCCTCATGCTTCCCTGATACATTGTTTGTAGAAGTGAATGAATGTTGGCTACCACTCTCAGCTCAAGCTTCATATCCTCCATGGTTTCCATAAGTTACTAATTTTCCTCCTTTACATTTTACACCATTGTACTGACCCTTTTTCCTTTGTTTCCAATTAGTTGGATAACCAATTAACTTGTAGCAATTATCCTTAGTGTGACTAGTGAAATGGCAATACTCACACTATATGAAAGGCTTTATTTCTCAAGAGACCTGATTTTCTTAATTATAATTTTGGTTTTCTCTAATATAACTCTAACTTTGACTAAACTACACGATCATTGGATCAGACTTCTCAACTGCTATGGTCAAATAAGAAGATTGTTGAATTTCATCTTCAACTATCATAGCATAAGCTTGATTTATGGATGGAGTGGTACTTTTTAATGATATTTGCGTACGAGCTTGGTCATATGAATCATTCAACCCACTTAAAGACTATATTAACCCCATTTGATATAGTTGATCTACATAATCTTTTGATTTAGGACAATCATAACTAGGTGAAGGCATAATAACATTATACTCATTCCAAAAATTATTCAATTTGCTAAAATAAGATGAAACAAAATTAGTACCTCGACCAAGAGTTGTAATTTATCTATGCAGTTGATAGATCCTAAT
This sequence comes from Capsicum annuum, assembly GCF_002878395.1. NCBI lineage: Eukaryota > Viridiplantae > Streptophyta > Magnoliopsida > Solanales > Solanaceae > Capsicum > Capsicum annuum. The sequence continues at coordinate 210,094,794 of NC_061113.1, read as the reverse complement.
TCGACTTACTTTGTCAAATTGTTCCTTTAAGTCTTCCCATGCCTTATGTGCACTTGTAGCGTACACAGTTCCACCTAGAAGTTTCTCTGTAATTATATTCATCAACCATGACAGTACAATGGCATTACATGTTTTCCATTGTTTCTTTCATTCTTCCTTATACAAATCCTTCATACATACACCTATTACAAAGCCATATTTTGTTCTGCCCAAAAGTGTAATTCTCATCAACCTACTCCTTACCAAATAGTTATCAAATCCTATCAGTTGATAGAAATTACCATAGATCATGATGTGTCCGATGGGCCTATATACAATGTATAATTATACACGAACTTTGTTGTCGCCATTAATGAACTCTCTAACAATTAAGGTCAAAATTGACGAAAAAAATAGAAATTCGATTGTGGAACCTTAAATTCTATCATAATCCTTACACAACCATCATCGACTGCTCTGGTACCATGATAAAATATGAACGTTAAAGCTCAACTCTTCATTAATATAGAACTCCAACAGAGATAAACACTGAAGCAACTGAAAAACTCTAAATTATGTATTAGAAAATATTTGATCTATCTATCTTGTAAATCATCCCTTTCTATGTATAGAGGTTTAGTGAAGAAGGAGAAGAAGAGAAAAATATTTCAATGACAGTCGGCTCCCCAACTGTCCACTACATCAACTACACTATCTTCTATCCTAGCTACCTAACTACCAATTAACCATAGGATTAGTAAATCATTGAGAACTAACTAACTAACTAACTTTCCACATGGATAATTAGTAAAATTCAATAATATCAAAGTGATATTCTTGTACTAACTAGATTTGAAATGTTGGCTAAAATTTAATTAGCAGATGAAAAAGTTATTATTCTTTCATTTCTCTCCCAAAAGTCCTAGCTAGTTGCAGAGGCGGACCCACGTGTCATCGTAAGGGTTCACGTGCACCCGGTAACTTATTCTACAAAATTATATATATTTATGTGTATGTATATATGTATGTATGTAAGTATGTATGTATAGCTATCCTAATAACGTTAATATATTAGATTGTGCACCCTCAATAACAAAATGTGCCTTGGTGCACTGGTTCAGAACTCAGTTGAGCGTGTCCTTCACTGCCCAACGTTGCAGATTCAATCGCTGATGGGGTACTAGTTTTTTCTACAAATCTCCTTTACTTGCTACTTCATCTGGACCCACTTTTATGTTTTTGGCCTTTAAAAAATTTGTACAACATTTTCTTTTATATTTATTCAAATGTTCATTATTCTACTTAATTAAATTAATGAATCCATTGAAATGTTCTATTTCCCAATTCCTAATCCCACAATGACAACGTGTTTACCTCCCCAAAAATCTTTAGAAGCTAAAATATTTTCCCTAAAATTCCCTTCAAGCTCCAAGCCAAGGGAAAAATGTGAACTTGAAAATACTCAACAGACCAGCCCTCATCCGACATCAGCAGCGGGCGGTGACAACATAAAATAATGTCATTCCGACAGACAACAATACAAGTCAAATTTTGCCTCTATCTCCATCTTATATTATTTTTGTCTTGAAACATAAAGAAGGGTGTAATATTTCTATTAAAAATGTCATATTTATTTGTTTTGTCTTACAAAAGAAGGGGATGTGATTCCTCCATTACATGTGATATCATTTTTGTTATTTTATAAGGAGAGGTGTGATTTCCCTATTGAAATTATTTACGTTTACTTATTTTTTTTAGGGTGTGATTCCTCCATTACATATTTATCATTTTTGATGTTTTACTAAAGTAGGTGTGTGATTTTCCTATTGAAATTATTGCATTTTTTTTTTGTGAGGGGTGTAATTCGTCTATTGTATTTTATTTGTTTTGTGCTTAGGAAGGAGGAGTGTGATTCTCCTATAAGTAATGTTATATTTAATTATATTCATGATAAAAATTTTATTTTGTGGGAAGCTGTTATTGATTCTTGTTAATCGAAATGGATAGATATTTTTCTCCTCAATCAAGTTCTAGTTTTAAAGAAAATTCTCCCTATTTTATAGAAGAATTTGATGTGAATTCACTTAAATTCGATCCTGAAGAAAGAAAATCAATTAATGAATATCACTCTATGATATTAGATCAAGTGAGAAGACTATATTCAGCAAGGGCCTTGTCAACCGATTCTTTCTTAATTCCCTCAAACTAGAATTGAGAAGAAAATGCATTGATTTAATTCAACATGGTATGAGGGGTTATATTCTAGGTGGATGGAGTATAGTGTGAAGAAAGATGTTGTGTTTTGCTTGTATTGCTATTTATTTAAAAATAACTATGTAAAGGGCAATGCAGGTGACTTTTTCACGAAAACCAACTTTAAGGCTTGAATTTATAATTTGGAATGATTTCAATGACATATTGGTAAAGTAAATAGTGTCCACAGAAGATGTTTCAATACGATGCTAGATTTCGAGAATTAATCTCAATCAATTCAAGTTGCTTTGAATAGACAATCTGAAAAATAAGAAGTGACCATCATACTCATTTAGAGGCTTGAACTAATATGGCAAGGTTTCTCTTGGAATTCGAATTATCTTTTTGAGGTCATGATGAAAGTGAATCTTTCAAAAATAAAGGCTTTTTATAGGTCTTTTGGAATGGTTGGGAAAAATACTTCCCGGTTTGAATAATGTTATTTTGAATCATGCTCTAAAAAATGCTATGATAAATTTTTCAAAAATTCAAAAGGATATTGTGAGTGCTTGTGCACAAGAAACCGTGAAAGCTGTAATTGATGACTTGGATGGAGATTTTTTTGAGATTTTAATTGATGAATCCAAGGATATACCACACCATGAATAAATGGTCATTGTGATGAGGTATGTTAATAAAAAGGTAAAGTGAATGAGTGAGTTATTGCTATGAGTGAGTTAAGTGCAAAGATCAACTTCGTGACCATCAAGTAGAAATGTTGGAGCAACTACTAGAAAGTGGCAAAGTTCAAAGTGAAAAAGGGTTAAACCAAGAACGAGGACTTCAAAGGTCAGGTAACACTTGTTGGGGTTCACATTTTAGAACATTAGATAGATTTACTATTTTATTTTCATCTATAGCTCATATGCTTGATGTGATTAAATGTGGAGGCTCTAATCCTAATGATAGATTGTAAGCTAAAACTTTTTTGACTATGATCAATGAATTTGAATTTATTTTCTTGATTCACTTGATGTTGAAGATATTGGTGATGTCTAATGAGCTGAGTGCATCATTACAAAGGAAAAAGCAAGATATTACTAATGCCATGATATTTCTTGACATTGCTAAGACAAGATAGTAATTGTTGAGAGATGATGAATAGGATGCTTTGACGAATGAAGTTTGTGTATTTTTATGATAAACATGAAATCTTAGTACCTAAGATGGATGATTTTTATCTTCCCAAAATGTCAAAGCGTAGGCCTTCTAGTGTTACTTACTCACATCACTTACGTGTTGAGCTCTTTTATGCTATAATTGACTTGCAACTTCAAGAGCTTAATAATTATTTTGATGTTGTAAGTGATAAATTTCTTCTTGGTATGACAAGCTTTAATCCAGCTAATGCTTTTGTTAATTTTGATAAGAAAAAAATAATGATCTTGGCCAAATATTATCCAAATGAGTTTGGTGAATTAAAACTTCGGGAGCTTAGTTACTAACTTGATAATTTCATTATATACATGCGACGTGGTGATCCTATATTCTCTAATTTGAAAGGAATTAGTGATTTGGCAGAAGCACTAATTAATGCAAATTTTGTGAAGATTTATTCTCTTGTGTACTTACTTGTGAAGTTGACCTTGATTTTCCCAGTCGCCACTGCAACTGTAGAGAGAGCTTTTTCATCTATGAAGCATATCAAGAATTAATTGCGCAGCAGTATTGGTGATACATTTCTAAGTGATTTTTTTTGTTTGTTAATTACATTGAGAAGGATATATTTGTAAATATAAGAAATGATGTAATTATTGACTATTATTAGAATACAAAAAAAAGCGTCAATATCTAGTATGAAAGAATGATCTACTTTTGTTATATTAGTACTAAATTAATAACATTTGATCATTTTGAAATTTATACATTGCTCATTTTTTCTTGTAATTTTTAAGGTTAAAAGAGTTGTATGCTAAATTATGTAGTTGATAATTGACATGACTATGTTAAAGCTAATGGTGCACCCTCTGTCTTCAAATCCTGAATTCACCTCTGACTAGTTGCCTATATGATTGTGTAAACTCAAATCTTATTACAATTTTCAAGTGCCCATTACATCTATATCTATAATCTATAATATATTAGAAGTGTGAAGGCCCTTAAAAAGTGATTTGAACTTTTTGTCCTTCTCTAAAAGACTCTTATTTAGACCAAACTGTCTTTTTATTATTTTTTTTTCAATTTATTATTTAATTACTTTTATTATATTAACTAGACTCCTAAAATATATGGTACTCCTAAAATATATGGAAGGAGAATAAATTAATATTTTTCTTTGCACCGATAAATTAGAAAAATACTCCTATTTAGTGTCAAAATTTTCACTCACACAAGAATTATTTTCATCAAAACTAAAGTTTTGCGATCACTATTGTATTATTTTGTTGTAGTTTACAGGTCGTAGATAAATTTACAGGTGGTAGATGAATGTCGGTCGGCTTTGAGAATTTTTCTAGGTAAATGTTAGGTTTAATTGTATTGTTTGTACATATTTGTTTTGAGAATTTTTTTATGTAAAGATAAAGTTTAGTTGTATTATTTTGATATCGCTATTATCGTATTATTTTGTTATAATTTCCAGGTGGTAGATGAGTATCAAACGACTTTGAGGAAATTTTGTGTAAAGGTTAGATTTAATTATATTATTTTGATGTCTCTATCATCGTATTGTTTTGTTGCAGTTTACAAGTGGTAGATCAATGTCGATCGACTTTGAGAATTTTTTTTGGTAAATGTTAGGTTTATTTAAATAAATTCTCCAAAAGATATTGAATTTAATTATTGTATTCATCTTTGTTATTTAAACAAATATCCTATTTAGTGTAATGTTTGAACTCAATAAAGTGAGGTACACACGTGAGATGCGTACACCTAAACTAGTAAAACAAAAAGAGGTACACATCACAACTTTGCGGCTGAGATAAAAATAAGCAGATGAGTAAAGGACAAACAAGTTAGATGTAGAATAACACTATATATTATAATAGGAGCTTATAATATGCTTGACAATGACACTTATATATCTCTTCAACCAATCAGTGAGGCCGGGGTAATACAACATCGTTGTATTTTGTCTGTGCTGTGGTTTCACTCTGCAAAGTGCATTTAGCTTATTTAGATTGGATGTTTAATTAAGGTTGAACTCAAAAGTTAAAAATCATGAGTAGTTTTTGCAATTATTTTGTGTGTGTTCATCTTCTTCTGGCGGCAGTTTCTCTCTGAGCGTTGAAATAAACAGCAGCAACAGGGGATCCCAATCCATTTTCTACTGAAAACCTCCTAGTGTTGAATTGATCTCTTGTTGTTGGTGCTTTTACTGTTTGTCTTCCTCTTTGTTTGTACAACAAGAATACATAGCGGTGAATCCCAATTATCGGTTTTGGTGTCTCGTAGCATATAATCTCCCTTCCTGTCATACATAATAAGATACTTGGAGTTAAAAAGTGACTGTAACTATTAGTTGAGTTACCATCTGAACATCAACTTCAAAAGTAAACTTACCAAAAGAGACATCAGTGGTACCGGGAATGTCGGTCACAATCCTAAAATTTTGATATTATAAGCCCATTAGTTAATATATCATACAGGGAGGAATGCAACAAAAAAATGTAGCACTTGTATTAAGATTATATATACTAATTATCTACTCCTTTTTCTATTAATTTGAATCATCATCATATGAGAATAAGAATTACCAGTGGAGGTGTTCCCTCAAGTATGGATCACTGGGACTTGGAGCATCTGGGTCCGTCATGATCTTTGCCAAAGAAGAAAGCAAAAATTTCAGAAATAGCAACTATAGAGCCTTAATTGTAACTTTTATAACAACAGTTTCATAATTACGAAAAATAGAAAATAATATTTTGTATTTAAGTAAACTATTGCTATACAAATACATATACAACAAAATTTACTGCCCTTGTTTTACTAAAATTAGTTGAGTTAAATAAGGAATAATTATCCCATCTAATTAAATTCCCATAAATTACTCTTATTTAACGTAACACCCCACATGTTTGAGCTAGAAATTAAACCATCATTCCTACGTGCGTAAGCTCTAATTCCATGGTTTATATTTAAATTAATGTTTCATTATCCTTCTCCTTGTGTATGGCGTGATTATGAGGTGAAAAGTGCTCATAAAATCACTTGGTGCAAAGTTGAGCTACGAGTCATTCAATCATCCAAAGTTTAATATTTGATTCTACAAGGATCTACTTTGAACATGTATAACTTTCGATACACATAGAATTTTTCAGCTCAAGACCCACCAAATTGTAGATAATTGAATTAGCTTTCCAACAATATCAATTTTTTCAAAATACAATACCCGAGTGAAAAGTTACAGCCATTTTTGTGAAGAGGCAGTAAGCCGAGGCGATATGCCCGCAGCGCGCGCTCCATCGCCCCCAGCTATTTCCAAGGTTCTATTTTTGTATTTTTAAGGGCAAAAGGGTCCTTTCCTTCACCCAAATTCCGTCCATAACGCTTAAATTCATTCCCCAAAAGGCATAATACGCCTCGTTACCCAATTCCTCCCAAAATCCAAATCCTAATCCTCTCCCTCAAGATCAAGAATCAAGATCTTAAGTTCAAGATTTCAAAAAAAGCATTAAGATCCGAGTTCCATCTTTCAAATCTTATAATCTAAGGTACGTGGGGTTATTCTAAATTATATGAGCTTGATGAAAATAATTTGAATAAGATTTAAAGTTATAGAAATCATGAAATTCTAAAGGGGATTTGGAATTGTGTTTACAATCTTGCATTATGAATACTTTAATGATATTATTATTTTGGTCTTGAGGCCTTTCCCCCAAATTGATTTGTACTCGTATATATATACGTATGAAATTGAGTTGAATATTTAATTGAGAGCACGAAAATATAGAATTCCTCTCTTTCTATGATTTCTCATTCTTTTCATATGATATGGATTATTTCGAATGTATTTTGAGAAGCATGACACAAATGTCTTGACTATTATTTATGACTTGGTTATGGTTTTGAATTGAAGAGAGGGTTTTCTATATGTTGATAACTGTTGAATATATATATATATATATATATATATATATATTTATATATATATATATATATAAATAATGAAAGAATTGCATGGTTTTGTCAAAAATACATGACCACCACATGTTTGTTAGAATTGTTGAACAAACGAGAATCTTTGAATGGCTTTGACTTGTGTTTTGAAATATGAATTCTCTTATACTTATCTGAATGCTTTGATGGTATAAACATTGTTTTAAATGAAAGAATCTTGCATGATACCTTAGGCTTAGATATACGACTTGCAAGTCTTGGTATAACGACACCAAAAAAGATAATGTCATAACAAACTCAGAATGAAATAGAAATAAGATTTCACTCAAATTTCAGATTTTGAACTCTGACAGATGCATGTTTAGAATAGATTAAAAATGGGCATTAAGAGAGTTAGGTGGTTATCCGAAGAAGGCGTGATTTTAAAGAATTCTTTACCTGAAACTGTGTTGTACCATATATTATTTCCCCAAGAGGGATTATACTCTGGCCTAGTGCCCTGGGGCGTATCAGATTCGGATACTTCAACCCTTGCGACAAACTTGGGTTGGGGGCTTGGCCATCGGATTAATGGCGGATCCCATATTTCCCATAGGAAACTTTAAGATATATAGGGTGTACCACTTAGATCAGAAGAAATACAAAGAATAGAACTGCATTGATTAGATTATTTTAAGATCATTTAAGATTTGCCTATGTATTTTAAACTACTTCATGTACATTATTTTATGACTTTCTCTCACCTATGTTATATAAGTACAAATTCATTATTTTGGGATTTCTCTTTATACTAGTACAGTTATGTTGACCCCCTATATGTCAGGGTCCGAGGCTCAGTCTAGAGGTCCTGCTAAGTTGTAGAGTTATTCAGATAGAATTGAAGTGTTCAGTTGGTGAGCCTTCTTTATTATGGAAGACCATTTTTTTCAGTCACGTGTTATTTATTTTGGCTTAGGTCCACTAGGGGCCTTGGCCCAGATTCCGACAGTTTGTTGGTTTCGTATGTAATAGAGATTTCATAGGCGGGAAAAGGTATTGTCTGGATATTGATAAATTTATTTTCGTGTTGTTGAACAGAACTCAGAATATGACCATGCTTCTGTTTATTATATTTCCACATCCTTTCTTTACTATACAAGTTTTGTACATAATTAGCAAATATAGAAGGGCGTCTGGACCTCTATGATTTGGGATGCTCGTCACGACGAGGGTCCTAGCTCAGGTCGTGACAAACTTGGTATCAGAGCACGATTCATGGTCCCAAAGTATCTACAAAATTGCATCAGGTAGAGTCCTGTTTATGGGTATGTAGCGCGCCATAATTATAAGTAGGAGACTACAAGGCATTTAGGAATGTTTTCCTTTCTTCGTATTCTAGTTCATGCTATGGTGCCACCCATACAAAAGTAAAGTTATCCCAATTCTTTCCTTACTCTGATATTCTTAGATATGTCTCATTGTTGAGGTGATTCTAGTGCAGAAGTCTAGAATCTAAATGGTATGGTCCCTTTTGATTTAGTCATAAAAAATTATAAAATTGTGCAAGGACTTGAGATGAGTTTTTTAGTGCTTCAAGGAGTATTGATTCTAGTGTAAACTTTGATCCTAATTAAATTGTTCTTTTCAACCTGAGGTATTAAGTGTATCCAGACCCTTTCAAAATTCTTGTTACAGTGAATGTTGTGTAGCAGAATGTTGGAACTGTATTTCCACCTGAGTAGTAGTATATGTTAAAGTGTCATAACCAAATGGTAGTGAGATGGTCCAGAAGTTGGTGACATGAAGTGACTGGGTTAGCAGTCAGAGTAAGGGTGACTATTGCATAAATAAGTAGTTTTAGTTGAATAACCCTTTAATTTAGGGGTGGTTCTCTCTTTTATGGTGGTTGGATGATATTGTGGCAAGACTTGTAGATTGTATAGTGGTGTGTGGAGAAAGTGTTTGTCTTTGATTTTCTTTTTATTTATTCAAAATAGGGAAAGATCCCAAAGTGGATAGTTGTGGTAGTTACAGAAATCCCTCACAGGCTGTGAATGAACAATGGTTAGATTAGCCAATAAGTTATAAGTATAGACTCATTTTTGTATGTGGAATTTGAAGGTAGTCTAAATGTATGCTTGGGTAAGTAATTATGATGTGAGAAAGTAGAATATGTAGATAAGATCGTATTGGGTTATAATATAAGATTAAGGCTGACCATGTCTATTGTGTGACTTACCCTCTTGACCTTATTTTCTTTAGTGGTTGTAAACTACTACTTCATGTAAGAAGGTATATAGTGGATTTTGAGCTGTAATAGTGATGTCATGGAGGGGTTATAATTGTAGGTAGTAGTTAAATGAAATGAGTATTTTGAGTTGATTTCCTAGTTTGATGGACTAGTATAATATGTTGCATGCTTCACCGGGGGTACGTGATTATTGTTAGACTATAGGCTTGAACTTTAGATGTAGAATGTGGTGGTAAGAGTAGTAGCTTAAGGTTAATGATGTATGTTTTATGGGAATGAATTAGTAGGCTTGATGTGATTTGTGAAAGATCCTAGGTTGATAATTTATGAAAAGTTAAGTGGTAATTGTGAGGTATATGTTTATATGAGGGCTGGTGTTACAATGATGAATTATTGGTGAGTTTTTAAGTGGATAAGAGCGTAAGTATATAAGAATAAGTTACACCCCCTGGTAATATGGCGTTAGGTAAGATTTTATATAAGTTATGTGATTAACGGTCCAATTTTAAAAGGTTAAGTAGTGGAGAGTGGATTTTTAGGTGATAAGGAGTGAGGATGTGTATGCTCATGAGACTGCGAATTGTAGGTTGATGACTACAGAGGATAGTAAAATATTAAGAGTATCATTCTTGGGAAGCAATAACTTTAGAGTTTACATAAAAAGGGAAGGTTTAACATTTATGTGTATAAGTGTTTTGCATACGTAGTTTATGTTCTTGAAATATTAGTATGGAGAAGTCTACTGAGTTATTGTACTGTGTTCATTAGAGTTGAATTGAGGAAATATAAGTAGGCAGTATGATCCTTGAGTATGGTTCTACAAATTTTGTTAAGTTGTAAGTTATGTGATTAGAGGTGTAATGCGAGTATTCTGAGGAGTTGAATATAGAGTGTTAAGTGTTTAGAAGTGCGGATGCCCATGCCTATAATAATGTTAGTCATAAGTTGGTGACTTTGGGGTTAGAGAAAGTTATGATTAGTATCCCTGAAGGGAGATGACCCAGAAAGAATTTAGTATCTCTATGTAAAATTCTTGAAGGTAGTTTGTGTTCATGTGTATACCGATATCCCTTATTGAATTTAGAAATGTGGTTATAGATTGATGAAAGGTTATATTCTCAAGTTTAGGAGGGTGACTTTGATCTAAGGGGGAGATGATGGAAGTATTAGCTGTGGGTTTTACACTTTCAGGTGTAGTCTTTTGGATTAAGTTCTATTATTTACATGTACTGTAAGACCCCGCAAAAATCCTAGTCATCTAAGTCCTTTATAACATGCCAAGAAAGGTCCCAGACTTACAGAATATTCAGCTAAGTGTTAGGATGTAGTCTTTTCCAAATTCCTAAAACTTTGAAGAATTTATTTACAACCTTTCCAACCTCTGAAAGTTAATTTTTAAGATGATTCACGATTGGGGGAATCAATAGTGCATCTCGGGTGAGTTTTGGAATTTTTGGACAAGCAAAAGGGCATATTCCACAGCGCCTTACCCAAAGGGGCGCTCCAGAGCCTGCGGTGCCCTGGCCAGTCCGATTCAGGTAATTTTTGCAGTTTTATTCCATATTTTTAAGGGTAAATGAGTCACTTTCCTCACCCTAATTCATCCAAAACACAAGATTTAGGCCAGGCTTCTTTTCATTACTTTTCTCTCAAACAATACCCTAAGAACTCTAAAGCTTCTCCCCCAAGAAGTATAGATCCTCCATTGTTACTCTAAGAAAGCTTTAGATTGAGGGGTTCCACAGATTTAGAATGATGTCTCAAAGCCAAGGGGGAGATGTAATACCCCGAGTATTCATGCCTTAAATTTTTTTGATGGTGCCATGTTTCAAGTAAGAATCATGTTAAATCAATTCCTATTCAAGAAAGCTCCTTCTACTTCGATTTGAATGGACTTCTACCAATGTCTTATGTATTCATGTCTTGCCTATGCCTAAGGTTTAAGCTCTCTATATAACTCGTTTCATGTTCTGACCTTCAAGCAAGAAGCGATTTTGTACCTCAATGATCCAGTATTCCAAGTACCAAAGCTCTATGTTATGTTGCTCATAAACCATAAATCTGGATCCCAAATCATGCTTGATTCTAAAGAACTATGTTTTCATATGTTACTGATTCATGTTATGTCGGGATTACCCAAATGATAAAGTTGTGTGAATTCATGATTATTTCAGCTCTGAAAATTAGAAGCCATAGCTTCGAGTACAAGTTTTTGTCTTAATTATTGACTTTGTGAATTCTAAACTTTTGTTATGTGACTCATAATGTAAGTGCTCATGTTCCTCACTATGGTCAGCCCTAAGAACTCGTGCTATGTTGAAGTTTATGCCATAAAAACTCTTCACACATGATCTAAACACTTGATATATGAAATACTTCGTGATTGTATCATATTTTCAACTCATGTTCCACCTTGAGTAGTGCAATAAGTATAAGTTATGGTCTAATAGTGTTACTTCCATTCATGATGTTTATGCTTGGGTCACTAAATGACCCTCCGTAAGTTAGTAAAATGGTGGTTGTGGAAGCGTAGTAGTGTGTTAGGTAGGGGAGCAGATGTTCTTGAAGGTGAAAATTTTGATGTGATTCTAGAGCTAAGGTTATAGGAGAAATTGAAAAGAAAGAGATGAACTTTTGTTGTGTGAAATAGCTAAGAAGGAGAAATATGGCTAAAATAATTTTGAGGGTAGTTGAAATTACTGGTCTTATAAGGAGATCCATGTAGTGGGTGTAGTAATGATTAGGCTTGAATATTCTGATTGATGAAAAACACAAACCTATGTGTCATGTGGTTAGTATTCTTTGAATTAAGATGAGGTTGTTGGATTATAGTGATGAGGTGAGGTGATTTCTTAAGGTTATGTGGAGTGTAGGGTCCCGTAGTTTAAATTAGCACCTCTTTCCTCCGAGTTAGGCTTGAACATAGAAGTATTATATGACGGGACATATATTCTTGGAGTTTAGATGTGTTACGGGAGAATTGTAAGTTGGGAATTATGAAGTATGTTGATTAATGTTGGGGTATAGATAAGTAGTGTCTCTAAGTTTAAGTCTTTTCGTTGTATCTTGTAAGATGGAGAATGCTAATATTCTTATAGCCCACGAGAATCTTATCTCATGACTTGTACTAATCTTAATTGGTCTGAGGACTCTTAGGAAAAAAATTCATGTCTTACAATGTTTTGATCATGTGCCATAAAACACATGTCAAGATCATGTCGATGTCAGGTTTCGTTATCTCAAGTTTTATGCTTATCTGTTACCATAGGGGTTATCATAAAGATCGAGTGATGCTTTTGCATATTTTCATTGAGGAAAAATGTTCAAATTAATATTACGGCCTTTATTCTACACTTTTATAACTTCAACAAGTCCCTACACATAATTTGGGGATGAATGATCCCAAAGGGGAGATAATGTAACATCCCGTATTTTAGAGGTAGAAATTGAACCATTATTCCTACGTGTGTAAGCTCTAATTCCATGGTTTATATTTAAATTCATGTGTCATGATCCTTCCCCTAGTGAATAAAGTGATTATAAGGTGAAAAGTGCTCATAAAAATCACTTGGAGCAAAGTTGAGCTAAGAGTCATTCAATCATCCAAAGTTTGATATTCGATTCTACAAAGGTCTACTTTGAATGTGTATAACGTTCGATACACATAGATTTTTCATCTCAAGACCCACCAAATTGTATATAATTGAATTAGCTTTCCAACGATACCAATTTAGCCAAAATTTAATACCCGAGCGAAAAGTTACAGCTATTTTTGTGAAGAGGCAGTAAGACGAGGTGATATGCCCGCGACACGCACTCCAATGCCCCCAGCTATTTCTCAGGTTCTGTTTTCGCGTTTTTAAGGATAAAAGGATCCTTTCCTTCACCCAAATTTCTTCCATAACCCTTAAATTCATTCCTCAAAGGCACAATACTCCTCATTACCCAATTCCTCTCAAAATCCAAACCCTAATCCTCTCCCTCAAGATCAAGAATCAAGATCTTAAGTTTAAGATTTCAAGGAAAGGATCAAGATTCGGGTTCCATCTTTCAAATCTTATAATCTAAGGTACGTGGGGTTTTCTTAAACTATATAGGCTTGATGAGAACACTTTGAATACGATTTAAAGTTATAGAAATCATGAAATTCTAAAGGGGATTTGGAATTGTGTTTACAATCTTACATTATGAATTCTTTAATGATATTATTGTTTTGGTATTGAGGCATTTCCCCAAAATTGATTTGTACTCGTATATACGTATGAAATTGAGTTGAATATTTGATTGACATCATGAAAATATAAAATCCCTCTCTTTCTATGATTTTTTATTCTTTTCATATGATATGGATTATTTCGAATGTATTTTGAGAATCATGACACAAATGTCTTGACTATTGTTTATGACTTGATTCTGGTTTTGAAGTGAAGAGAAGGAGTTCTACATGTTGATAAATGCTGAAAGTATATATATAATGAAAGAATTTCATGGTTTTGTCAAAAATACATGACCACCACATATTTGTTGGAATTGTTAAACAGACGAGAATCTTTGCATGGTTTTGGCTTGTATTTTGAAATATGAACTCTCTTATACTTGTCTAAATGCTTTAGTGGTCTAACCATTGTTTTAAATGAAAGAATATTGCATGATACCTTATGGCTCAGATATACGACTTGCAAGTCTTGGTGAGATGACACTAAAATCGATAATGCCATAACAGACTCGGAATAAAATAGAAATCAGATTTCGTTTAGATTTCAGATCTTGAACTCAGACAGATGCATGTTTAGAAAAGATTAAAAATGGGCATTAATAGAGTTAGGTGGTTACCCGAAGAAGGCGCGAGTTCAGAGAACTCATTGCTTGAAATCGTATTTTGCCAATACGGGTTTATTATTTCCCCAAGAGGGATTATACGTTGGCCTAGTGCCTTGGGGCGTATCAGATTCAAATACTTCAACCCTTGCGGCAAACTTGAATTGGAGGCTTGGCCGTAGAGTTAATGGAGAATCCCATATTGCCCGTGGAAAACTTTCAGATATGTAGGGTGTACCACTTAGCTCAGAAGTAATACAAATAATAGAACTTCATTGATATAATTGTTTTAAGATCATTTAAGATTTGCCTATGTATTTTAAACTATTTCATGTACATTGTTTTATGACTTGCTCTCACTTATGTTATATAAGTACAAATTCATTATTTTGGGATTGCTCTGCGTACCAGTACAATTGTATTGATCCCTATATTTTAGGGTCTGAGGCTCAGTCTAGAGGTCCTGCTAAGCCGTAGTGTTATTCAGACAGAAGTGAAGTGTGCAGTTGGTGAGCCTTCTTTATTTTGAAAGATCATTTCTTTTCAGTCACTTGTTAATTATTTTTGCTTAAGTCCATTAGGTGCCTTATCCCAGATTCAAACAGTTTGTTGGTGTCGTATGTAATAGAGATTTTGCAGACGAAAAAAGGAGTTGTCTAGATGTTGATAAATTTATTTTCGTGTTGTTGAACAAAACTCAGAATATGACCATGATTCCGTTTATTATATTTCCGCATCCTTTCTTTATTATACGAGTTTTTTGCATGATTACTAGATGTAGAAGAGCGTCCGGGCCTCTATGGTTGGGGATGCTCGTCACGACTAAGGTCCCAACTCGGGTCGTGACATTTAAATTTTTAGAATTCTTTTCCAAATCCAACTCAAAGATGAATATTATTATTTCCATTATCTTCAAAATTTCAAAATATCATTCTCTTATATCTCCAACTATTTTTTCTTGTTAGTTTTTTAATTTTTTTATTTTAATTTCTTTTTCTTTTCTATATTTTTCTTTCCACTTTTTTTTTCTTTCTTCTACTTCTCTTCTTCTTCTTTTTTTTTCATTTTTCATTTTTTATTTATTTTTTCTTTTTTCCTTTTCTCATATTTTTCTTTCA
>NC_061113.1:210038205-210076338 GCF_002878395.1 Capsicum annuum | reverse complement strand
GTGTGTGTGTGTGTGTATGATGTGTTGGTGTTGCTGGGTTGACTTGTTGTTTGTCATGGTAAAAATGGTGTTGCAAAAGATGAAATATCTAATGCAATATATAAAGACATCTGATGCAGAAGATAAAAATATCTGATGCACCAGATTAAAATCTGATGTAACTATGAAAACCTGATGCAACAGATGAATAATCTAACAGATCATTCATCTGTTGCGATAGATGACTCTTTTGTTTGGAAGACATCTAAATAATATTGATCCAAAAAATAACTCATTTTGCAACAGATGAGTGATATGTTTCAACTAATCAGTGATTTATTTTTCTTGTTTCCAACAGTTTACTCATCCGTTGCAACAAGTCAGTTATATGTTGCAAAAGATAACATACCTGGTGCAACAAATTAGTGATCTATTTTTATGGTTTCCAATGAATTACTCATCCATTGCAACAGGGTGGTTATTTATTACAACAGATAACTACCTGGTGCAACAGATTAGTGATCTGTTTTTATTGTTTCCAACGGTTTACTCATCCATTGAAATAGGTTGGTTATATGTTGCAACAGATAACATACCTGGTGCAACAGATGTGTAATCTATTTTTACTGTTTCCAATGGATTACTCATTTGTTGCAATAGGTTGGTTATATGCCGCAACAGATAAACTACTTGGTGCAACATATTAGTGATCTATTTTTACTGTTTCTAACGGATTACTCATCCTTGTAATAGGTTGGTTATATGTTGTAATAGATAAACTACCTGGTGCAACAGATTAGAGATCTGTTTTTATTATTTCCAACGTTTTACTCATTCGTTGTAACAGATCAGTTATATGTTACAACAGATAACATACCTGGTGCAATAGATGTGTGGTCTGTTGGAACTGTTATTTTACCTTACCATTGTGCATATTAGATTTATTGTTATCCCTTTTTAACGATGCATTAATCAATTATAATCTATTTTGTGTTCCTATTAATTTAAGATAATATGGCTCCAAAAAAAAAAAGAAATCGAATCAAGTCCAAGTAAAGGAACAAGTGCAGCAGCTCAATTACATCCACCACTCTATGAGCTTGCTTTACAAGCATTATCTCAATCAGGAACAGAAGATAATGAACACGGGGAGGAGGAATTTCTCAAAAGAGATGATCCAAATACTAATAGCCCTTCCACCGAAGAATTGGTCAAAACCTTCAGCATTGATCGTTATCCTGTAAGAATGCAGTACGATGGTGCCACAGATTTAACGGGTGATTTCATGGTTAATTCATCCATGGGAAAATCTTTTGACGCCTTTAGAAAAATACTTCGAGATCAAAAATTGGATGCTTATTTTAGGGAAAGCTGCTTTGGGCAATATTTTGATTTACCATAGGACAACAATGCTCGTTTTCAGATGAAAATGGTATATGATCTTCTCAAGCGTAGGTTTATGCATGAAAACAAAGACAAGATGGATGGGGTATGGATAAATTACTGTGGCATGCCTGTTTGTTTTGGTAGGAAAGAGTTCTCTATAGTTACCGAACTAAAATGTTATCCTCCTTTTCCTTCCAATTTATACCTACCCTGACCCAAAAAAAACACCCCGCACACCCAAAAAAGGCAAAGAAAAGTCAAGTGATCGTGATGACCTGGTGTCAATTGTTGCTCCAAGCTTCAAAAACAAAAATTTGATAGATGTGTTAAAAGGTAAAGGACTCTCAAAGAAGCACAAACAATCATTGTGCTTGATTTGGTTTGTACATAATATTCTTTGGGCGAAAGACGTTAATAACAACATAAGCGTTGGTTTAATAAAGCTCTCCGAGGATCTTGAGACATTTAACAGCTATCCTTGTGGCTATGAAAGCTTCAAAATGACTGTCCAATATTTGTTGACTCTATTAACGCCAAAGACAGTCAACTTATATGGCTTTCCATGGGCCTTCATGCTAAATATTTCTTTTATCATGATATGATTCATCATTATTTTATTCAATAATGCTTTTGATTTATTGGCGTTATGTTATAGGCTTGGGTATTTGAAGCCATTCCTTATTTGATACAACAAGTGAACTACCAGGAAGAAGTTTCCTGTCCAAGAATCCTAAGATGGTTGTCGGCCAAAACCGATAGAAATGAAAAATTTCTTCATCTTTTCAACCCCCCAAGAAAGCAGTAAGTCCAATTCTAATTAAGTTTTTATTTTAATTAATGATTATTTTAAATAATTTCATTATCATTCTAATATATGTACCGATTTATTTTAGATTTTCCATCTGTGGCTTGTTCCGACCAACCAAGAGTGGAAGATGTTATTTTTTCTTACTTTACGGTCTGTGCAAATTTTACCAGACCTTAAGGTCATTGATGGAATAAAAATAAAATTATTTGGAGCAACCAACATCACAAAAAAAATAATTTTAGAGGGTGGGCTTGTTACTATTGACGATGGTAGTCGTAGTGGTAGTGGTGCTGCTGTTGGGGCTAATGATGCTCCTTTTACTACTTTTGAAATAACAAGCCATTATGATTATGATCATACTGGTTGTCCAGATTTTTCTTCAGATTTTGCCACATCTAGCGAATGTTCTGTATGGAAATGTCAAGACTACAAGGCAAAAAACAATGGAGTGATTAATATTATTAATGCACTAACTGCTTCTGTAAAGGAAATGGCATCTAAGAGGGGTGTCATTCCATCAAAGAGAATTTCATATCCATACACTCCACTAGAGATCAAGGCGGCTAAGAGGAGAAGGAAAGATACTTTCAAGGCATTATCAAGCATCTAAAAAAACAAAATTGCAATACCTCTATCTTTATCTTACACAGATGTTCAGTATGCAAGGGCCACAGGAGAGTACCATGAGCCAAAGAAGGTGAATATACATCACCTATTCCAACAAATAAACAGGCACATATCTGTTTCAACAGATGATACATCTGCTGAAAATTATCAAACAGATATATACATCTATTACAACTATTATCTAACCTGTTGCATTAGATGTGTTATCTGTTGTAACAGATGAGTTTTATGTTACAACAGATGGGTCATCTATTCAAAATTATCGTACTACTCTAATTTACCTATTTAAATTTATCCCAATATATGATTCATCTGTTGAAATATAAGGCTCTTCTATTGCAACAGATGGACAATCTGTTATATATTTGTAATTAACATTGACAATTCTAGATTTCCAGGTGGATGTCACAGTAGAAGCCACTGCTGAAGAGCATAATATCACAGTTGATAATCCATCAACTGCTTCCAAAGAAGAAGAAAAAGAGGAGCCTATCAATTAAAGAGAATGGAAAAACTTCCCATTTGAAGGGTTCAACATCTCGGATGAGGCTCCAAAAAAACTAACACAGTTGATCAACTACTATTCAGAATGGATTGCCGATGGGCTGTTAAAGCATCATGCCGGCAGGTAGATAAATCAATTTTTAAAGATATTGGTTTATACTATTCTTGTTGTAAGAACGTGACATTAACACATATAAATCATCATATAGAAAACAAAATGACGAACGCTACAAAGTGAACGAATCGAGTCTTGGTTTTGATATGTTCTACTTTGTTATTGGCCATCCTGGAATGAAGAATTGGTTCTATTTGATGTCACAGCCCCAAACTTGTTGGAATGATGAGGTTTGAATGGCATACATATTACTATTAATTAATACTTTATTTAATTGTATCTGCGTATTAATTTTTTCATCACGTAATCTAAAATATTTGATAATATGTGAAGAACATCGATGTCATTTTTTACTACCTCCAAAAGAAGGCCAAGTTGCAAACACAAGAACAATACAGATACACGATAGATAATTGTTTGTATAAAGTTTACATCAATAATGCCTATGATAGGTATTGTCAACAATAGCCGAAAGTTTACCGAAATGAAGAACGCTTAATCAACATCATCAAAGGTTTTAGCATTCCGACTGGCTTATCTTGGCATTTGATCGACAAAGTGTACATCCCAATCAATTGTGGTGATAAATTCCATTGGGTGTTGGCTGTCATCGTTCTAAAAGAGAGGCGCATCCAAGTTTATAACTTGATGTCGCTAAGGAGACGTTGCGGGCCTTCATCTAAGATACAAAAGCTAGCCAAAATATTACCTACTTACCTTGATATGAGTGGCTTTTTGGACCAAAAAGTTCGTATTGATTGGTCGACGATTGAAGCATACCGAAATAAAATGGGTAATCCATTTGATGTACAATATGTTGAATGAATTGCTTAACAAAACATTGGTAGCCTGTAAGTATAAGTGTCATGATTTAGTTTCATTGCATAAATTTCACAACTCTTGCATGAACTGGTAGATATGGATTATCTATTTCTTAAAAATACAGGAATTGGGTCCTTTTGTTGCCGCTTACACCGAGTATTTGAGTGATGGATTACAAGTATCAAATAATGGAATTGATGTCGGATTACTGCTCAAAAGATATGCTACTCTTTTATGGAAATACGGAGAAGCGAAATCTCAAAAGCCATACGCAAGCGACATTAAAGATCCACGATGACCAAAGCTGAATTCCGTAACACCGGATGAAGAACAACTTGTCTATATTGATTAGATCTTTATAGCTTGAGTCCGTCAATGTAATAACCTATCCTCTTTGGTTTAACTTGTTGATTTATTTGTAGAGTAGATCATTTGTACCCATAATAATTTTTTTTACATTTCATTTATTTGTTGAGGTATTTCATATAATTTTCGAAGGCTTCAACTTATTTTATGCAGTTATGAATATAATTTAATCCTTAGTTTTGAACATGTTAATTGAAATAGAATACTAGATTCAAATATCGCAATAGATAATATATCTGTTGTAACAGACGACATATCTTATCAAATAGATTTAGACATATTTTGCAACACGTAGATCATCTGCTGGAAATTATATAACAGGTCTTCCTACTTTCTTGATTTTTTCCAACAGATTACCTATCAGTTCCAACAGATAGATTATATGTTGCAATAGAGGATATCTGTTACGACAGATAGACTAGGAAATATCTATTAATGCAACAGATATCCAACCTATTCCAACAGATAATGAATCTGTCATAACAAGCATTATATCTATTACAACATATATAAAATCTGTTGCATCATAAAAATTCAACTTGGCCAGACCTAAAAATTATTGCCGCTACATGTAAATTGAAGTGGCTTGAAATAAAAAATTGTTATCGTGTTCGTTTCTATCTTTTTACATATTTTTCTTATATATGGGCTCTAACCATTTAGTTAGTACTCATAAGCCCAGACCCATTGCATTTTTCCCATAACGGCGTTGCACATTTCAATTATTTCTGTACCGATCAGCAAACTCGATGTATGCAAGCGAGTATGGCCCGCACACTACACCGGTTTTGTTTTTTGGGAGCTCGATGTTCTTATTTCGACCTTCAAAATCCCATGATTTCTTCGTCAAGACTTTAGCCGACAAATGATCCATCAGCTTACTTTGCGTAAAAAACTTGGGCAACAACTTCAAGAGTGGCTGCATGTGGGCTAAAAATGTGTCCTCGCTGAAGACATGTAAGTTGCAATCATAAACCTTAATATTTCCCTTGTAGAGTAATATCTCAACAGCAAGAAAATGTTTGACTTCCACGTTCATGACTACAAGGATTGTCTTTGCCTTGATCCAGCTTTTGCTCTGTGGATATGGCCTCTTCCTTCTAACATATTTAATCGCTTCTTCATCCCATTGGAACATAGAAACTAACTTATCAAATCCCAGGCCACCAAAATCCGCTAGCTTACGGAGATCAGCGTACCTATCCTTGAAATTGTTGTAGAAGTTGATTTTCATTATCCTATCAGCAGCATCACAAGCATCCGGGTATGCTAATTGTCTGTCCCTCATGAGGCAGAGAATTTTATCAATATACTATGGTATAAGAAGATAATTTTTAAATAGGTTAGTAATTGTAAAGAATAAAAACACAGTGGAAAGAATCCGATGCATAGGGTTCTCTGAATCAGTTCAAAGATTACCCAACTAATGTAACTTATGCAACAGATGTGTATTATGTTGCAACAGAATACCAAGCTGTTGCAATAGATTACATATCTATTGCATAGAATCTTATTCGTGGAGAAAAGTAAACTTACATTGTCCTCGTACCACACACGCATATTTGTAAAGTCTTTGGCAGCACATAAATGCATGGTGTATTATTTTTGAACCTTCGTCTTGCAATTCATGATTTCTTGCAGTTTCTTCTTCTTCTTCTTTCCAAGTGTCACGAATATGTCCACCTTCTTCAGCGGCCCCTGAACTTCAACAACTCTTGGAGCGGGAGGAGTTGAAGATTTTATTGTTTTTAGAATAGAGAGAATTTGTCTAATTTTTCTTGTCTTACTCCTAACCACCACTGTAGGAGTGCATAACTCCTTATAATACCCCATACTTTTTCCTAGCTAATTTCATCTAAAAAATGTCTAGTATTAGCTTCTAAACTGAATGATGGTTATTCCATGAGGATTTTTCAAGATTTTCTTTTGTCATGTGGGAAATTCAATAAGCTTTCCATCGATATAAGATTCCCTCAAATCTGATAATCGGGTAAGAAGTTACGACTATTTCAAGTTTTCATCATAAAACAACGTCATATTAGTTAGTGGCGCACCGCGCCACAAGAGTAAATAGCATTTGGAAAATTTTAGTAGGGGTCCACGATTATGGTGCATCACGCCAGGACCCAAATTCAGAATTATCCATTTTCCAGTGTCTCACTGCAATTTCCCCCACGTCGCGCCATCCCTCAATTTTCCAATTGTCGAAATCCAATGACACAGTGCAATAGCGCTGCATCAAACTAAAGGTCCAGTTCGGGAAATTTTTATAATTTTAAAAGACACATACAAGGGTTAAAAGGTTAAATTTCTACCCCTATTTAAACCCAATAACACGTTATTCAACCACTTTTCACCCAAAATCCACTCTCTTCTCTCAAAAACCTCTCAAGAACAACATAGGACTTTTCATAGAAGATCCAGAATCAAGAATTTCCTCCGTTAATATTTATGAAATCACGAACCAAGGTATGCGTAGTGTTCATTCATGGACTCTTTTCTTCCATGAAGCCTAAGAATCTCTTTTCTAAGTTTAAGTTTATGGATTTCTTTATGAATTTCATGTTGGGTTTGGGTTATGTATGTTGAGAATGATCAATTGAATTCAAATCTATGCTGGCTGATCAATTTTATGTGAAATTGATTTGTATATATGTATATTCATGTGAACCTATGAATAAACCCTAGGATGAGGAAATTAGATATGAATCATGATGATTAATTGTTGTATAATGTTGTCTACATGTGTTGTGCCTACCATGTGTTTGATTAAATGCCTAGATGAAGGAACAATACCCAACTAGTATGGTATCATGAAATCCCCATGTATGTACAAGTTATGCCTATCACATGTTTTGATGGAATGCTTCTATAAATGTATTATGGATTATGATATTAGTTATATGTTTAAGTAAGTTATGCTTGGTCAGTTTCCTTCCATCGAGTGCTGGGGTACTTGTACCTAAAATATTATTTGTGTTCCTAGAGCCATGTCATGTTTCCACAATACTCTTAGTCAAGGTATGATCCTTAGACTTCAGAAAGTCTTATGACTCAGGAAATCTCTATGATCCCATGAAATCAGTCAGTTGTCAGATGTCAGTAGTATTCAGTCAGTCAATAAAAGTCAGTAACTCAGTCTTTGTTCAGTTCAGTAAATCATGGTCAGTGTCTATTCAGATGGGAGTAGAAATTAGCACTGAGCGAACCCAAGGGTGGGAACTCACTTGTTATATGAGGGTGTGATTCTTAGAAGCAATCTTTTCATTCCAGAACTATGTAGCCAGCATAGGTTGAGATATCATAGCCTGCTATATGAGGGTAGATGAGGTGGATTAACTGGCTATATGAGGGTTCCCATTATTCTCATTAGAGTTACCTGTTATATTAGGGTCAATCATATATTATCCTTAACAGTGGTGCGGTATTGACACCCTTCCAATCAGGGCATAAATTAGGCCCTAATTTAGCTATAATGCGTCACTTGGGGCATGTCGGTTAGATGACTACCTCCTACAGTCTCAGTAAAAAAACTCAGATAGTTCTTCAAAATTTAGGACTGTCAGATATAGTCAACTTAGATACAGTACGAAACTCAGCTAGTTATATTAGATTTAGGACTGTCATATATAGTCACTCATGTTATCAGTTATCAAAATTTAGTCATTAGTCATGTTAGTCATCAGCATACTCATGTTATCACAATTTTCAGATATAGTTACTATGTATGCATGCATGTATTTTCACATTCATATTAGTCAGTTAGTCAGTATTGTTCATGCATATGAACCCCATGCATTCATCTTACCTTACATGCATAACAGTACACTTAAAGTACTGGCATTTACGCTATGGTGTCTTATACCATGGGTTCAGAGACATGAGCTTCAAAGCAACAGTAAATTCCAGATATCTGCAGACAGAGTTAGAAGTGAGTCCTCACCTTTCAAGGATATGATTATTTCTCTATTATCTCACTAATCAGTTTATTTGTTGGATTTAGTTAGGGATATGTCCCATCAACTCCTTACTCAGACAGTTCAGTCAGTCAGAGGCTTTCTAGACTATCATGTTTCAAACGTCAGTATGTTCAGTTTTGTTTTGGGTATTCTATTACCCTACACAGATGTTATATCATTCAGATCATGTTCAGTATTTAATCTTATGGCCTTTCAGTACATGTTTCTATATTATTATGTCATATTATGTAGTGTATAGGTACAGATATCAGTCATGGGTCATTTTGTCGTCCTTTGGGGTCATGAGCACTGTGTAGCATTTTGGGTACCAGATTTGGGACTTTACAAACTTGGTATCAGAGCCTAAGGTTCAATAAAGTCCTAGGAAGTCTGAAAGCCGCATCTAGTAGAGTCTTATACATGGGTGTGTTGTGCACCACATTTATGTACAAAGGCTAAAAGATATTTTAGGAACAGTTTCCCCTCTTTCAGTACTGATTCATGCTAGTGAGCATAATCTTAAGTTAATCTCTCAGTCTAATCCGTTTATCCCTTTCTTCTACATAACATGCCTCCTAAAAGAAGAAACAGGAATCAGCCAGCCCTTCAGCCCGAAAACCCTTTGGGCGAACATGTTTCTCGTGCAAAGTTTTGAGATGCATTCACTACTCTTGCTAACTCAGTTGCTACTCAGAATGAATGACCAACTGTCATTCCGTCCAATCCAGTGGCCAATTCAACTGCAGCCAAGATTCGATATTTCACCCAAATAAATCCTCCTTCCTTTCTCGGGTCTATGATAGATAAGGACCCTCAGGAATTCCTATATTAGGTGCAGAAGGTGACAGACATCATGGGGGTGACTACTATTGAGAGTGATGAGCTAGCTGCATATCACTTGCAGGATATTTCTCATACTTGATTCAAATAATAGAAGTCAAAAAGGGCAGATGATGTAGGGTCGATTGAGTGGGAGGAGTTTAAGTCTGATTTCCCCGATAGATTCTTTCCCCTAGAGTTTAGAGAAGCTAAGGTGTTAGAATTCATCAACCTCAGGTATGGAAATATGATAGTGAAAGAGTATTCTCTTAAGTTTACTTAATTAACCAGATATTCCCCTTATATGATTGCAGACAACAGAGCCAAGATGAGTAAGTTTGCTTCAGGGGTAAATGATAGCATGGTAAATGAGTGCAGATCTGCCATACTGAATAGTGACATAACTTTAGCCAGGCTTATGACTCATGCTCAAAAGATAGAGGAGCAGAAGATTAAGTAGAGGGAGAAGCAGAATAAGAGGGCAAAGACAGGTAGTTTCAACTTCGCTTAGCCTAAGTCAGAAGGAGGAAACCGTTCTCAGTTTTGTCCTAAGTCATCAGTTCCAGCTCCTTCTATAGCCAGTGCTCCAGGTCCTAATTTCAGAGAGGGTAATAAAGATAGAGAGAAAGGCTCTAAGTCCCAGGGTAGTGTTAGCAGTGCCCGCACCTATCCTCTTTGTCAGACTTGTGGCAAGTACCATCAAGGTATTTGTTGAGCTGGAAGTGGTATTTTCTTAGAATATGGTAAGTCAGGCCACAGAGTCAGAGACTGTCCTCATCCAGGTCCTCAAGGAAAAGAGAATCACTCCTCAGCTCAGTTTGGTCGCCCAAATTTGCAGGGTGCCACCACCAGTCGTACTAGTGGGCAACGCCCAAATTGTCTCTATGCTCTTCAATCCCGATAGGATCAAGAAAATTCTCCTAATGTAGTTACTGGTAAGTTATAGATCTTTCATATGCATATTTACGCTTTGTTAGATCCAGGAGCTTATTTGTCTTTTGTTACTCCCTATATAGCAGGCGATTTCAGAATCAGTCCCAAAATCTTAGCAGGGCCCTTTTCAGTCTCTACCCCAGTAGGTAAAATCGTCATAGCTAGCCGGGTATACAGGAATTGCCCGGTTATAATATTTTAGAAAGTTACTTCAGTAGACTTAGTTGAATTAGAGATTACTAATTTTAATGTCATTCTCGGCATGGATTGGCTTCATTCCTTCTATGCCACAGTCAATTGTAGAAATAGAATCGTCCAGTTTCAGTTCTCAAATGAACCCGTCCTTGAATAGAAGGGTAGTGTATCCACTTTCAGTGGTCAGCTTATTCCCTACTTTCGGGCACGAAAAATGATATCTAAAGGATGTGTCTATCATCTTGTTCGAGTTAAGAACACTAGTTCCAAAACTCCCAACCTTTAATTAGTTCCAGTTGTATGTGAATATTCAAATGTCTTTCTCAAAGATCTTCTAGGAATTCCTCTCGAAAGGGGAATAGACTTTGACATTGATCTTCTTCCAAATACTCAGCCTATATCTATTCTGCCATACAGAATGGAACCAACAAAATTTAGAGAACTGAAAGAACAATTGAAGGATCTCTTAGATAAGGGATTCATCAGGCCCAGCGTTTCCCCGTGGGTCACTCCTGTATTATTTGTGTGCAAGAAAGATATTTCTCTTAGGATGTGTGAAGACTACCGTCAACTCAATAAGGTCATGGTCAAGAACAAGTATCATCTTCCCAGAATCAATGACTTGCTTGACCAATTTCAGGGTGCCAGTTATTTCTCTAAGATAAACCTTAGATCTGGCTATCATCAGCTTAGAGTTAGAGAATGTGACATTCTAAAAATAGGTTTTCCTACTCGGTATGGTCATTTTGAATTCTTAGTTATGTTCTTTGGTCTTACCAATGCCCCAACAGCTTTTATGAACTTGATAAACCATGTGTTCCAGCAGTACTTGGACATGTTTCTCACAGTCTTCATAGATGATATTCTAGTCTATTCCCGTAGTGAGCGTGATTATACAGACCATCTCAAATAGTACTTTAGACTCTCAGCGATCATCAGCTATTTGCCAAATTCAGTAAGTGTAAATTTTTGCTAAGGTCAGTAGAATTCCTTGGTCATATTATTTACGATGATGGCATTAGAGTGGATCCTCAAAAGATCGAAGCAGTAAGAAACTGGCCTCACCCTGTATCTCCATCAGATATCAGGAGTTTCTTGGGTTTGGCTGGCTATTATAGATAGTTTGTTGAGGGATGTTTTCTATTGCATCCTCTATGTCCAAATTAACTCAGAAGAAAGTTAAGTTTCAGTGGTCAGATCCTTAAGAGAAGAGTTTTCAGGAGTTAAAGACACGACTCACCTCAGCTCTAGTATTAGCTCTTCCTGATGGTCCAGATGGTTTCATAGTGTATTGTGATGCATCCAGAGTAGGATTGGGTTGCGTCCTCATGCAGCATGGTAAGGTCCTAGCCTACACTTCCAGATATCTTAAGCCCTAGAAGAAGAATTATCTTACTCATAATATTGAGTTAGCAGCCGTAGTCTTTGCCTTGAAGATTTGGAGGCATTATCTATACGGTGTTTATGTAGATGTTTTCACTGATCGTAAAAGTCTTTAGTATGTCTTTTCTCAAAAAAATCTCAATCTTTGTCAGAGAAGGTGGTTAGAGCTCTTGAAAGATTATGACATGAGTGTTCTTTATCATCCGAGAAAGGCCAATATAATGGCCGACACTCTCAGTAGACTATCCATGGGTAGCATTTCTCATGTTGAGGATAGTAAGAAAAAATTAGCTCAGGAAGTCCATCAGCTTGCCATACTAGGCGTTTACTTAGTCGATACAAAAGAGGGTGATATGTGGGTTCAGAGTAGTTCAGAATCATCTCTAGTTTCTGAGGTGAAAGAAAAGAAAGATAGAGATCCCAGCCTTGTCAAGTTGAAAAAGTCAGCCCAGGATCAGAAAGTAGAGGTTTTCTCCTAAGGGGAGATGGTGTCCTTCGTTATTAGGGTCATCTCTGTGTTCTAGGTATAGATGACTTAAGGCAACAAATTCTTGCATAAGCGCATGATGCGTGCTACTCTATTTATACAGGGGCCACAAAGATGTACCGCGACTTACGGGAAATCTATTGGTGGAGTGGGATGAAGAGAGACATTGCAGAGATTGTGGCTAAGTGCTCTACATGTCAGTAAGTTAAGATAGAGCATCAGAATCCTAGTGGGTCCATGCAGGAGTTCAGTATTCCTACTTGGAAGTGGGAAGTTATGAACATTGACTTCGTGATGGGTTTGCCTGGAACTCGTCACCAGCATAATTCATTCTGGGTCATTGTAGACAGAATAACCAAATCAGCCTATTTCCTTCTAATTTATACCTCTTATTTAACCAGGGATTACACCAAACTCTACATCAAGGAGTTGGTCAGATTGTACGGTGTTCCGTTGTCCATAATCTCATATAGAGGTACCCAGTTCACCTCTTATTTCTAGAAAGCATTCCAAAAGGGTCTTGGTACCCAAGTTCATTTTAGTACAACCTTTCATCCTCAGACAGATGGTCAAGTAGAAAGGACCATTCAGATGTTAGAAGATATGCTAAGGTCATATGCAATCAAGTTCAAGGGAAGTTGGGATGATCACTTACCTTTGATTGAGTTTGCATACAACAATAACTATTATTCTAGTATTCAAATGGCTCCATTCGAAGCTCTCTACGGTAGGAGATATAGATCTTCAATTGGTTGGTTTGAAGTTAGTAAAGCCTCAATTATAGGGCCTAACTTAGTATTCGATGCCTTAGAAAAAGTTCAGTTAATGAGAGAAAGACTCCAGGCTGCTCAGAGCCGATAGAAGTCTTATGCAGATATTCATAGAAAAGATCTTGAGTTTGAGATTGGTGATTATGTCTATCTAAATATCTCTCCCATGAAGGGAGTGAAGAGATTCGGCAACATGGGGGCGACTTTAGGGAAAATGTCGAAGATGTTCCTAATAATGAAGCGGGCAAATTCTATGAACAATTGCATGCTGCTAGTCATCCTTTGTTTGATGGGTATTCACATTCTCATTTGTCTGTTGCTATTAGATTATTAAGTATTAAATCTGACTAAAATACTGCTGAAGGAGGAATGGACTTAATGATAGACCTTATTAAAGAGTTAATTGACCCCGGCTTAGAGGTTCATGATTCTTTCTATAAGGCAAAAAGATTGGTGTCAAAGTTAAGTCTCTCCTCGATTAGAATAAACTGTTGTGAAAATGGTTTCATGTTATACTTTAAAGAAGATGCTAACCTAGAGTCCTGTAAGTTTTGTCAGCACCTTCGATATAAGCATGGTTCTAATGAAAATCCAATTGCTATTAAGGCGATGCATTATTTACCTCTAATACCAAGGTTGAAGAGGTTGTATTCTTCAAACAACTCAGCTTCTCATATGAGATGACACAGTGAAAATAGAAGGCCCACTGGTGTTATGTGTCATCCATCTGATGGAGAGGCTTGAAAGCATTTTAATGCAACTTATCCATATTTTATAGCAGATCCATGAAACATTCATTTGGGATTATGTGCGGATGGGTTCTCTCCTTTTTTAGTTGGTGCTATGCCATATTTCGTGTTGGCTTATATTTATCACTCCTTATAATCTTCCTCCTGAAATATTGATGACTAGTCCCTATATATTTCTGAATTTGGTTATTCCTAGCCCGCGTAATCCGAAAAGAGGAATAGATGTCTACTTGCAACCTTTGATTGATGAACTTCAAATTTTATGGCATGAGGGGGTTGAGACTTGAGACATCTCTCTTGAATAGAATTTCAATCTGCGTGCATATCTAATGTGAACTTCAACGGCTACTGGACCAGTTGGCAAAAGGTTCCAGAACTTGACTGGGAGAGAATATTTAAAGAATTTAATGTAAAAATTTAACTTATCAACTACTTAACACTTTGTTAGAACAAAAGATTGAATTTAATATTTTTTTTTGTAGAAATTTTACTGGTGGGATGATGCGAATACATGTCTTATAAAGAGGAACTTTTTTAGAAGATATAGATTCAGGTTTAACGGTCTGTTGGATTATGCCCGAACCAAGTTGGTAAAACCTGACTGGATTAGTGAACCCATATGGAAACAGTATATACGCCTTTGGAATAGCGAAGAAAACCAATTGCTAAAGGAAAAAGGAAAGAAAGCCCGAGCGTCATCCAAGGGTGGCTCCCTACATACTGCAGGTGCCAAAAGTGCCCTTGCTGTACAGGAAAAAATGGTATGTAACTTTTACAGTTTTAACTGTTTGTTTTTATTTAAACTTTTAATTATTTGAACATTGATAATTTTTTCATATGCTGGAAAAAGAAAAGGGTAG
Source organism: Capsicum annuum (assembly GCF_002878395.1). NCBI lineage: Eukaryota > Viridiplantae > Streptophyta > Magnoliopsida > Solanales > Solanaceae > Capsicum > Capsicum annuum. The sequence continues at coordinate 210,061,576 of NC_061113.1, read as the reverse complement.
GAGCATACCAAACGATGAGCTATTCGAGGATACTTATCTGAGAAAGAAAAAAAACCCGACTAATAAAGATGTCTGAGTTGAACCTCATGCAAAAGCTACCCATGTAAGAAACAAATATTGCATTTATAAATCTTTTTCTCAAATTTGTTATTATTCAATTATAAGTACTTCAATATTTTTTGACTTTTAATTTTAACTTTACTTTGAATTAATATAGGACAAATATACACAGCTCGTTAGTGAGTATCGTAGTACTCAGCCTCCTGAAAGTCAGGATGACCCACTACCCCGACGTGTAAAGGAGGAGTTATGGGGGAAAAGTTGTGGGTCTTGCAGTTAGAGGCCATTACTATGGATACCACAACAATTTTTTTAGCGAGAATATTAGGTGTTCATCTTGCCCTACATACTCTAGCTCTTCAGTTGATAGAGAAACCATTGAGAGACTAGAAAATATGGTTTCTAAACTAACTGAAGAGCTTGTTGAATAGAGAGAGAGGGCGCAGAAGAAGAACGAGGAAACTTCATCACAAATCAGGATGCTGCAGGAGCAGTTCAGGTCTTTCATTCAGACTACATGAATTATTCCTCTGTGTCCTGGTGATGCAGTTCGGATTACAAAAGGACTAGGCCCCCTGGATGATATCAGCACAGATGAGGATATGGAAGACGAGGATGAATTCGATGAAGATGACTTTTAGTTTTTAAACTTTTGTATGTGTTGTACTTTGAATTTAGATGTTATTTTGTAGTTTGTACACTTTTGAAACTATTGTTGTAGTTGTTAACACTTTTGAAACTATTGTTGTACTTTTAATTTAGACATTATGTTGTAGTTTGTACACTTTTGAAACTATTGTTGTGTTGTACACTTTTGAAAGCATTTACATTTGTTGATTTTTTTAAAAAAAAAAATCCCAGAAAAATCGATTGGTCAATTTTCTATTAAAATTAATTAATTAATTTAATAGAAAACTGACCACTTGTGGTCGTTTTTTTTTTAAAAAATAATTAAAATAATTTTTTAAAATTTTAATAACATAATAATAAATTTTAAAAATAAATATATATTTTTAAAGTGGTCAGTTTTTAAAAAGCTACCACTAATTTACCGACCACACAGTTTGGTCGGGTTTGTGGTCAAAAATTGGGGAAAATCGATGACTTGTGGTCAATTTTTGAGGTTTGTTTTCCCCCTTTTTTTAGTAGTGAGAGTACATAATTTTATATGATATGCATGAACAGAACTATGCTCATGGAGCTGACATGTAAGCCATGAGTATATATCGTGATTCCTGAAGTATTAATACTGAAATAAGAATGATCCTGGCATCTTCCTCCCATACTGGCAGCACTACTAGAATCTGAGAATCTGACCTGGTTACTTGTCCTATCATCTCTCCCTTAGCTTTAAGCCATCATTCTAAGTCTGTGGAACCCATTTACTAAACTCTAACTGAAGTGCAGCCACTTTACTCTAGAGCCTGGGGTATAACAATACATGTAAATAATAGAACTTAACCCGGAAGACTACACCTGAAAGTGTAAAACTCACTGCTAATACTTCCTTCTGAGATAAAACTTTATCTTTCTATAGCCTCAATAGTCATTACATAATACTTGAACACTTACTAACTTAGAATCTTCATGAGTATTCCCATAGCCAGAATGCACACCATCTAGTGCTTCAACTCTTATTTCTATTAGTTCAATCTTCAAAGACTCAAACTCAGATTCTAACACTTAACATGGATATCACCAAACCTTTAATGAACCATACTACTTCCGTCATAGCCTACCAATATCATGCCTCTAAACTTATATTTCTAAACTATGAGAATCAAGATTATATCAAAAGGCTCAACATTATTAATCATAACTCCTAAACTTAGTTATTAAGAACACCATGTACTATATAACTAGCCTTCTTCCACTTAGTAACTCAAGGGTACTACTAACCACATACGACACTTAATAACCTTAGAAAATAATGCACCCATGTCACCTTGGGTACACCTCTACATCATACTTACAATATCATACTTAATCTCAAATAAATAAACTTAAATTCCTGCATTCACCATTTTAAGTCTATTGGTTCACCTCCATATAACTAGCATCACTAACCAAACAACCATTACATCTACCTTGATGATCATCCACTATTAAAACTTAGTGTCTAGGGCTAGGCATAATTAACAACCCAACCTCACATACTATTCCCACTTGAAAGCTATAAAACAAGACATGAAGAAACACTAGTCCACTTGAATCCCATAATAACAATAATTGATCACGAGAGTATGGCCTATCTAATTATAATCTATTAGCACATCCTCACTATACACATCACTACTATTTACCCATCTATACACCTAAATTTGTTTCATAGTTCTATAAGTTTCAACTAAATTCCTTTTTGCAACCTCAAGGGAAGCCTAAATTAACAATACTAAACCACCAAATACTTCATTAATAATCTATACTTTTCTAACACAATAATTACCATCAATAACTCCTTTCATACTTCATGTAAATAATAATTCACCTTAACTAATAACTCATTCTCTACCTTCTACTTAACTAACACACCAGGACATATCACCATAATGTAAAATCTATAGCATGCATAAGTTTATCTCTATACTTTCTATCAATCGTCATTCCCACTTTTCTTGTCACTACATTTCTATACCCATACTTCCAACTATAGGAAGGTTCTACTACTTATGAATCATAACACTCTAGGTTGCAACATCCCTCAAATGCAAACTCTATTTAACAATCTAAATTCATACTATCTTCTCTTATGAGCACTATCTGTACTGAAGGAATAATGAGGAATCTGAATGCATATATTATTCTGTCTTAACTGAAAAACTTATATGGATAAGGACATAAATTTTGATTTGAGGAAATTATAACACACTAGTGAGCTCTTCTCAAGCCCCGTGTATGACTTCTGAAGTTATTAATAGTAAATTTGAGAGCATCATCTTAGGATGAATTGGAACTTGCTAATCATGTGATCTCAAGAATATAACATAGATGGAGAATTATGGAGTGACCCACGAATCAATAGAAGTTTCTAAGAGAAGAATTTTACAGCACAATTTAGAGTATAAAAGAAAGAAAACTTTTCTTAAATGCCCTGTAGCATCTCGAAAAAAAGTACAGACGACTACGTACCATTCTGCAAGACTCTACTAGACACGGATTCACAGACGCCCTAGGACACTTGAACGTTGTGCTTTGATGCCAAGTTTGTAACGCTTCAAAAATGGGTCCCAAGACGTCACACGGTGCTTAGGACCATAGGTGATCCTAAGCTAACCCTTGTATTGGCATACTTCTGAGCAACTGATTTACATATGTATAAAATGACTAAAGTTAATATGTGGAAATGTAATCATGATGAAATTTAGAAAAAAATATAATACTGATACAATTTTACATTCTGATGGAACTGAAGAGTAAAACTGAAATTACATGACTGACTCTAATTGATATCTGTAAAGCCTTTACTATACTAACTATAGATAACAGGGACGTGAATCCAACTACCACTAATCAGTACATATGAGTAAGAAAGTAAAGTTCATAAATAACATCTAACAGAAGTCCCCGAAGTAGGAGGACTCATCATCTACTGGTTGAAATATGCAACCATCTGATCATGATATATGGATTACAACTGAACTGGTACATATATTATTAACCAATGTATCACATAGACATATATGCGGATCAGTACTTTTGAGTGTACTGAGAATATGGGGGTGAATGCATAAGTAAAACAATATCTCAATGTTTATATAAACTTGTAAATAAATGCATGCTAAGTATAAATGACTCACATTGGCTGGAATAACTAAAATTTGAAAATCATGAATCATGAGTGATAAAACATACTGTATAAATCTTGTGGATCATAACACTTAGTTCTAAAAGTTGCACTTTTACTCTTTTTGCTAGTGGACTAAGTAGAATTAAAGTTAAGTCTATTTTCAAATCATGCAAGCTAAGTGAAAAAGGACTCACCTTTGCATCTGTAAACTAAAAGCTAAAATCTCATAGCTAATGACTTATGTAAAACAATATCTGCATAAAATCGTGAGCCTTTACACTTAGTTTCTAAAAGTTAATCTGTTATTCTGTTTTAGGACTTAGGCTTTAGGGAGGTTCTTCTAACCGACATACACTATGTTAGCTATCATAGTGTCCAATGTCTAGTTCCCCTAAGGGGAAAACCTTACATTAGGGAGAGGTGTCATACTCTTTCCAAGGAGTATAACCTGAGTTAAGTGATCACAATCTGTATCTGTATCCATATACAAATGGAATATAATCTAAATCTGTACCTACATTGGCTCATAGTTTTGGGGAAATAGGATGCACCAAACCCACACTTTTTGCTCGGTGCTAAATACTACTCCCTTTAATCTGTATACTCAATCTGTAGGAAATCCACTTTAAAACTAGCATTAGGGATTACTATGAAAACTAGTTATGCATCTGTTTATTTTAAACTGTAAAGTGGATTCCATATCTAAACTGAGGATTAAAAGATCAAATCTTTTTCAAAATTTAAGAATAAACTGATCATAGTATGCCTGAAAGAATAATCTTTTTGAAATATCAATATTCAAACTAGGGCTTAATAACCCATGCTTTAAATTCAGGTTAAATCAAAATAATACTTTATGCTCAATAATCTTCTTGAAATACTTCAATAATTTCAGTTAAGATAATTAAATCAAAATCACAATATGAATCTTATGGATCAAAACATGAGCATACGAAATCTTAATGCACTAAAGCCTTTGAATCTCATGCTTTCTTTCATTTAACTTACAACATAATATCATGCTTAAATTTCAAATAAAAATCTTTAAATCAAGCATAAATAGAGGAGAACAAGCATGCACTTTAACACTTAAATCATTATACAAATCCACAAACTCAAAATAAGATAAGTTAGGTATGAACCCTAATTGCTATATACGTAAATTCAACTTTAAAACTAGTTTTGGGAACAAGGATGAAAGTGTATCCTTGTTCATAACCCTACATACCTTATTTGATAAATTGAATGTGAAAGCTTGAACTTTGAATCTCTAATGGTGTTCTTGAAGCTTATTCTTGAAGTTCTTGAACTTGGAAGCTTGGATTATTAACTTTGTTGGAGAAAATTTGGTTGAGATCTTGGTGTTCTTGAAGGGGTTGGGGTTTTCTTGGAGTGAAAGAGATGAATTATGATGTATCTAATGCTATTGGGCTGAAATTAAGTGTTATGGTAGGATTTGGGTAGGAGAAAGTGACCAAAGTGCCCCTAGACCCTTTAGGAACTGAAATAGCGTGTGAAACAGTTTTGTAACACGACTGCCATAGCGTCACGTTGCTAATCGCGTTGATGACCGACACATCCCAATTGTATCGGCTTACTGCCTCACACAAAAAATGCCATAACTTTTTGCTCGGGTCTCAGATTAAGGCAAAATTGGTATCGTTGGAAAGCTAATTCAATTATCTACAATTTGGTGAGTCTTCAGCTGTAAAATTCTATGGATATAAAAATTTATACACTTTCAAAGTAGACCCTTATAGAATTAAATTCCAAACTTTGGAAGAATCAAAGGCTCTAAGCTCAACTTTGTTCTAAGTGATTCTTATGAACATTTTTCACCTCAAAAGCACATCAAACACGATGATAAAAATTACAAAACTTATATTCACATGGGAATAATTTGTATTTTATCTTATACACGTAGGAACGATGGTTCAAAGAATAGCCCAAAATGTAGGGTATTACACTTTTACTCTCACTTATAAACAAAATCAAGGATTAGGTATAGGAAATCGGACAAGCGTGGATCCTTTCTTATGAGAAAAAGGGTGAATAAGATTTCTTCTAGACCAGCAAGGCAACAAGTTGTGTGACCTATTCCTCTAACCAGTTTTATTTTTCTTCATGTTGGTCTAGGCTATCATGGAGTCATATTTCTTTACCAGGCTTGTGCTTCTAGATCTACTTTTTGCAGCAACTGGACATTCAGTTGTAGGATGCCCCTAATTTTCACATATAAAGCACAAGCCATTGGTAGCAATAGAATTTTTTAAAAATCCCAATCTAGCCTTTTCATTTTGGGCCCTTTCACAAAAATTATGGATAATTCTTGAGGAGTTTGTCCATCTATTTGCTCTTGACTTAAGATGAAAACTTTTTGTTTTTCACCATACCATTCATCTTGTACCTTTGTCAATTCAGACTCAATTTTTTCTTGTTCTTCACTTTTGAACTTCTTTCCTTTTTCATAAAGAGTCAATACTAAGACCTCAGATTTTAGTGTAAGGTTGGAAGAATCAAGTTGACTTACTTGTTCCTTAAGAGTGTTATTTTCCTTTTCAACAGTGTTCTTGCAGGCCTCAAGATCAATGTAATCAAACTTCAGGCTTGCAAGGCTGTTGAATATCTCTTCCCTATCAGGAGTTAATTCTTGGAAATCATCTATTAAAGCACTCATTAAGGATACATGCTTTCTTTCTGAGAACAAGTGTAATTTCTCTTTGAGTTCAAGAATACTTACCTCAGAGGTTGCATTTTCTTCATTCTCCAAGTTTGAATTATCAATTTCCATGAGAGCAGTTTTATCAATCTCATCATCTGATTCATCTGAGTCTGATCCCCAAGTGGCCACCATAGCATATTCTTCATTTTTCTTTTTCTTTACCTTTTCTTTTAACTCTTTTTTATCTTTATTTTCTCCATTTAACTTTACAAAGAGGACAATCTTTGATTTGATGACCAGTCTTCCCACATTTTTAACAACCAGCAAAGTTGTCAGTGAAGCACTTCTTGTTACTTATTCCTTTCTTCTTCTTAAAGAATTTGCTGAAGTTTTTTTAAATAAAAGCAATTCGTTCCTTACTCAGTTCAGCCTCCTCATTACTATCAGTTACCTTTAGGGCAACATTTTTTTAAGCAATTACTTCCTTTTTCTTAACTTTATCTAATTATATTTCATAAGTCTTCAGATTACTAATAAGCTCATCCAAGGACATACTAGTAAGATCCTTTTCATTTCTAATTGGTGTGACCTTTAAATCCCATGTAGATTTGGGAAGAATTCATAAAACCTTCTCCACCTATTCCTCAGTAGAGATGGCTTTTCCCAGGGATGTCAGCTCATTTATCAGGGTAGTCAATCGGGTTATTATTCCATGGAAAGATTTATTTTCTCCCATCTGAAAAGCCTCATATTTAGTGAAATGATAGAAAATCCTAAATTTTATCACTTGAGACGTGCCTTCATGTAAATTTACCAAGGCATCCCATATCTCCTTGGCAGTATTGCAGTTGGACACCCTGTTGTATTTAGAAGGACCTAGTCGACATAATAGAATATTTTTGGCCTTTGTTTTTCTTCAATGCAGTGAGATTCTTAGCAGTAAACTTACTCCTTACTTTCTTGACTAGTTCTCCATCAACAGTCTCCAAAGGGACTATGGGTCCATCAGTTATTTAATCCCACAACTTATAATCTTCTCATTAAAAAAACATTTCCATTCTTACTTTCCACCAGATAAAGTTAGTGTCATCAAAGAGTAGAGGTCTGGTGGTTGATTTTCCTTTATTGTGGACAGTAGGTGCGGAATTCATCATGATGATATTATCTTAGGTTTTAGCCTTATTTAAGATAACCTCGCTATGCTACCACTTGTTAGAGTACGAGATCTACTGATATACTTAGTTTAGCCTAATAGTTGCCTATCTGTGAAACAGGTTGTCTTACATGTTTCAACGCTGCAGTAAGTAAATGAGATAGTAATTTTTCATGTGGAAAACATTTGGTGCAAAAAAGTGTGAAAAATCACGACCTGTACCTGTAATACCTTGGATTATTTTAAGTCGAGTTTCATCCTTAAAGGGAGAAAAGGCTGACTTCCCAAGTGAAGTATTTTCAACCGTGTATAATTTCTCTAATATAAACTTTTTTTCATGTATAAAATTGAATAAGCTTTTCGTCGATACCAAATTTTCCCAAATCTGACATTCAGGCGAAGAGTTAGAGATATTTTGGTGAGACAGTGTGCCACCTAGTACTTTAGCGCATCGAAGAACCAGCCAAAATGTCAATTGTCAAATTTCAGTGAGCCTCCGCAATTACACCACGTCACGCCAAGGATCAGTTTCCCAATTGTCCAATTTCCAGTAAGCTGGCGCGATTATGGCGCGTTGTGCCAGCACGTAAAATCGGAATTTTTTCAGTTTCGGATTTAATTCCAAGGGTAAAAAGGGTCTTTTCCCAACCCCTATATATACTCTTTAACACGAGATTCAGCACATTTACACCCAAATATTGTTGTTTTCTCTCAATTTTCTTCAAAAACAATACCTAGGGTTTTTAATACAAGACCCAAATCATCAAGGTTTCACCATGAATCTTTTAAGAATTACATAGCAAGGTATGTTGGATGTTGATTCTTGGGTTCCTTCTACCCAAAAAGTTCAAGAATCCTTTTCAAAATTATAAAGTTTATGTATATGAGTTTTCATGATTTTTATGAATAGAAATTGAAGTTCATGTTGTTGATAAGTTTTGATTCATGTTTTGATTATAAAGATTCAAGCTTTGACCCTAGTATGTGTTGATTATGCAATATTCATGATAAAGCCCCTTCAATAAGCATGTTGAATTATGTAATCATGTTAATTGGGTGTATTGAATGTTGTATGACCAAAGTGTGCCTCCCATCTATTTGATAGAATGCTTATGTGAAGAAGATAGTACCATTGTAGCATGTTAAGTATGAATTCCCCTATTATGTGTCAACTAGTGTATGCCAAGTGTTTGTTGAAGGACCTAAATGAATGAATTATGATATGTTGCATGTCTTCCTATTCATGTGAACTCCTTATTGGATGAGTTATAAGACAATAGCATGCTTCTCTTTACAATTACATGTTTAAGATTCCCAAGTGCTCGAGATGATGCTTCATTGGTTATATTGCGAATGATAGTCTATTGTTATGATTATTACGCAAGAGTTGTCATGTCTTATTTATTTATGTTATCGAGTCCTGGGGATATTTAATATCCGAAAACTTAGTTATTTGTCTAGAGCTGAGTCAGTCTCAAGATAATCTCAGTTATGCTATGACTAGTATATTTCAGTTAGTCACAGAAGTTAAGGAAACTCAGAAAATCTTAGTATTAAGTCTAATCAAGCTCAGTAAGTTACAGAACTCAGTTGCATTCAGACAAAAAGTAGAATTCAAAAGTATTCCGTCAGATAACGGAATCAAGTAAACTCAGTCAGATCAGTCAAGTAAGATAATCAAATCATTAATAGATTCAGTTCAATTTAGTTTAGTATAAGAATCAGCTCAGAGTCCTTCAGTTGGGAGTAGTATCTAACACCGAGCAAGTGTTGGGATGACGACTTCCCGTTAGATAGGTAAAGTCGTTAGCAGCAATCCCTGAACTCCAGAACTGCGCAGCCAGTGCAGGACCAAGAGTCACCCGTTAGATTAAGGCTTGACTATCATACTACCTTAGGCTTGACTTCCTGTTCAAGGTCACCCGTTAGAGAGGCTTGATCATAGCAGAGTTTTTTACCCGTGGCACAGTATTGACACCCTTCCAGCTGGGGTTACAGGTTGGACCCCACCAGATCAGATCAGGACATGTCAGTTAAGTGAGAACTCCCACAGTTACAGTTTTAGTATCAGTCTTCAGAGTAGAACTCAAAAACCAGGACTGTCAGATATAGTCACCCATCTCAGTAAGGAACTTAGATAGTTCCATAGATTCATATACCACCCGCTATATAGGCCTGGTCTCACGTAAATTTAATTAGAATCAGTACTAATAGATTCAGAGATTTTTTGCTAGATAGGTCTGATCTCAGATACAACCATTTTTTATCATTATAGTTGATTCAAAGATCATCCATTAGAAAGGTTTGATCATAGATTTAGTCAATCGATAGTAGCAAGCTCAGAACTCAGTCATTAATATGATTAAATTCAGTTAATCAGCTTCAGTATCATCAGATTCAGAGATCACTCGCTAGATAGGACTGATCTCAACTTCAGTACTCAATTATCAATATCAAAAGATTCAGTTATTCAGTTTCTCAATATTAGTAGTGAGTTCAGACGTCAGTAAAGAATTATCCGAGTCTCAGTATTCAGAGTCACAATGATTTCAGTTATGGTTGTGCATTCATGAATATGTCCTCATTCAATACTCTCATGATTATTCAGTTGAGCTATGTTCATGCATAAGCCCTTGCATTTAGCCTTACCTCATCTAGCATACCAGTACATTCAAAGTACTGACGCATACTTTTCTCTTGCACTGTGGTATCTTATACCATAGGTTCCGAAGCGCGAGATCCAGAGCACCCTTAGCAGTCCAGACTCAGTCAGCAGCAGTAGATGTAGCAGTGAGTTCTCTTTGTTATAGGATGATCCGTATTTTATTATGGCATTAGACTCAGTTTATTTTTAGTAGACGGAGTTAGTTGGGGCCATGTCCCATTAGCTCCATAGTTCAGACAGTTAGAGGCTTTTCAGACAAATGTATTAGTATTCAGTTTTCAATATTGATTATTTTAGATGTTGTAAACCTTATGGCAAGTTTCCGCCAATTTTCCGCATTTATTTCAATATATTATCCGATGCTCAGTTACAGATATTAGAAAGGGTTAGCTTGTGGTCCCTCGGGGTCATGAGCACCGTATGGCATTCCGATTTCAAAAAATTGAGGCGTTACAGTACCTCTACAAGATTTCATCACAACTTTACAAAAATACTTTGAGCCTCAACAATAGAAAATTACAAGACTCTTGTAATATGGGAATTATAAACTTTAATTCCTATTTCTACAAATCACACAAACCTCTCAAGGTATGTGTTCCCAAGTCTTCGAGTTCCCCAACTTAAAAATAATGATCCTAACTCAGTTATAACTTATTAAGACCAGAATTACATAAATAATACAACTCAAAACTAACCTAATACATAAAATCTAAGACACCTTATCCTCTAAGTAATAGGAGCAGGTTCAAGTACTAGTTTTTTCAAGCTTTGGAACTGCCAAGTCAATTTGCCCATTGTATTTGTATTTGTAAGTGGGTGGGTGACTATGTGAGTCACTCCCTCTATTTAACAACAACTCTCCAAAGGGGTCTTTCAACAAATTATCTATCTTGAGTAGAACTCTCAACTCTTTAAAGTTTGTTGTCAAGTGGAAGTCCTTCTTCAAGTTGATCTCCTTGTATTAGTATAACTCCATTGTCAACTTATTTTCTCATATCTTCAAGTGTTGCACTCAAACTCAACTTCTTCTTTACCACACTTGATATTCATTTTGAGTTATCAAAATTAAGCTTGCTTATCTACTCAAGTCTTCAAGTAATCTTGTCTTCATATATCAGTGATCTAAAACTTTCCTTCATATGATTGGATCAGCTTGAGTAACATATTTCATTCACGTGTCAATCATCAAAACTTCATTGATCTAGCATAGATACTAGCCAATATGTATATACTGGATATTAGATCTCATGCTATCACCGGCTTAATAAATGCTAGTTTTTTATCTCAATTTATGTAGCATAAATAAAAGGGAGAATACTCAAAAAAATACCTGAAATTTGATTAGATTTTCAGTTGAGCATACTGAACTTTGCGGGAGTCCTATTATTCCCCTAGATTATTTTTTTGTATTTTAATGGAATATATTAGCCCACTTTGACAAGTGCGTCTAATCACGCCTCTTGAGCGCGTTAGACTGATTAAAAATGGTAAAAACTTTTTTTTTGGTCAAATAACCCCTCAATTTGCTGACTTTTAAAATTTTATATTTTTTATTTATTTTGCATTCTTTCTCTTCTCTTTCTTTCTTCTTTCTTTTTTCTCTTCAATGTAGTTAAGTTGGTGCTCCATTGTTGAATTGAAAATAATTTCATCACACATACACACACACCAAATGAGTCTTCTTCAATACACTCAATTTAATTACATCAATTTCACCCAATTTCAACATACACACCCCAAATGGGTATTCTCCAATTCCATCAAAAATAGCAAAATTAACCTACCATTGCCACCACCAATCAACCCGCCATTGCCGTCAGCAGCAATACCACCGGCAACTACCACCACCACCTCAGCAAAATTGAGCTTTTACTGTATGAATTGTGATTTATTAGGTATTATATCTATTTATATTTTAACTTATATACATATGATTAGTGTTTGATTTGAGATTTGTAATCAATCGGGAAAAAAGAGAAAGGATGGGATTCATAATGAAATTTGCAGAGAACTTGATATTGAGATTAATGGAGGTTCCGTAGGAGAGGAATTGGATGTTTAGGGAACATGTTTATGCAACGAAGGAGGGGATAAAGAAAATATTGGAGATGTAGAGCTTTGATAGGCATAATGCTCAATTATTTTGGGACCCTATGTTTGCGATTTGAATAAAATTATTGAAGAGAATTTTCGATTTGAATTTGAAATTTGGAAAAAGATTTTTGGTGAAAATTATTATCAAATTTCAAGAATGAAGAATCAAGAATTTGGTGAAAAAATGGTGAAATTTTGTATTGTAATATTACCAATGTTGTTTGTACGAGTAATATGGTTGTAATGGTGAAAATAATAAAAATGGAGAAGAAAGGCCGCGTATGTCACACCTCCGGCAGCCAAATCTGGGTATAGAGTTTCGGGGGATGGGGGGGGGGGGGGGAGGGGTAATAATTCCACTTTAAAAAAGTCTAGGGGGTAATAGGATCCCCGCAAAGTTCAGTATGCTCAACTGAAAATTCGGTCAAACTTCAGATATTTTTATGAGTATTCTCCCTAAATAAAATTTTAAAAGTTGTTAATGATTGATTAAAATACTTTTACATAATTTTCAGATACTATATGTCACTTTTAACTCTCAATTTATGTTGCACTGATGAAATATTTGAGAAAATCAAATTTGTTATATAATTTTGAGATATTTTAAATTGCTAACTATTATAATTCATACGACTTTCTACGTAATTTCTCAATTATATGACATTGATAGAATTTTAAAAGTCAGATTATTTTTTTATACAACCTTCAAATATTTAAATTTGTTAATTATTTTATTTATCTTACTTTTCACGATATTTTCAAATAATATATAACTTTCTTTATCCCAATTTATATTGCCCTGATAGAATTTCGAGTTAATAAAAAAATTTTATGTGCTTTTATATTTAAATTGTTATTTTTTATGCAAATTTTAAGTATACAACACATTAAAAAGAAAAGAAATTAAATTAAAACAAAAAATATATAAAATTATAAAATACCCTCAATAAGAAAGAGGCAGCTCAAAGCAAACATGACAATTGACAACTATCACCTGCTTGCTCGCTAAATTAAATTTAAATAAAAAATATATAAAATTATAAAAATACCCTCAATAAGAAAGAGGCAGCTCGAAGCAAACATGATAGTTGACAACTATCACCTGCTTGCTCTCTAGGTTTTCTATATAGTAGTAATTATAGACTGAATTTATGTAATTATATATTTATCACCCATTTATTAGGACTACAATGGACAACGACTGAATATTTCTATGCAACCCCTTGTAGGTCCCGATGGAGGAAGAAGGCTATGTTAATCAAAAGAAGATTATTGATTACCAACCACTATTTAAGTTAATTTTTCTTATTTAAAGTGAATTTGACATATACTTTCTCTGTTTTTAAATATTTATTATTTATACAAATAGTTATTTGTTTTTATCTTTATTCGTAGTTATAAATATGAAGAGATGCTAGTGTAGTGCAAAAGAGGAAAATACTAATTGAAAGTAGTACTCCCTCCATTTCATATTAGTTGTCCTCTTGTTAAAATATTGGTTTCATTTTAATTGTTCAAGTTCTAAAATCAAGAGAAGTTTATTTATTTTTTTAATATTACCCTGATCATTAAATGACTATGTAAAGTGTATATAACCAAATTTATATTTTCAGTGCATAATTAATAGAATTGCGTTAGTAAAATAAACTTCTATTAAATATTTTCTTAAGAGCAGTGTCAAGTTAATAAGGATCAACTAATACAAAACGAAGGGAGTAATAATTAAAAATAATTTAATCAAATTACACTCTAGTTAATATTTTTTTTTTTTAAGAATTGTGAAAAATAAAATATGACAAATATTTAGAAACGTGAAAATATATACAATTTTGAAAAGCAATCGTTTGCCACTTTGTCAATAGTTGATGTTGCACCTGTAGAAAAAGAAAACAATTGCCTCTCTTCCTTAAAATTTTTCTTAGGCCAACATCCTCTGTATAACGCATAAAATTTTCAAGATAATCCTCTAAATCTAGAAAAATAGGAAGCGGACGAAAAACACCATTTTGATTCATTTTCTATTTAAAATTGATTCTACTTTTTCATCTACAAATACTTTGTGTTCTCTCTCTCTTTCTTTTTTTTTTTTTGAGTCGATATAGTTGAAACTAATTGAAAACACCTGAAAATGACTATAAAATTAAAAAAGATTTGAACTTGTATGAAATCCAAATTCAGAGCTGAACACAATCTGGAAAAAGTCACTATGACATTGTATATCACATGTTGTATGTGGTATATATCAGTCTTTTATGAATATACATGTATATACATGATGTATATGGATTATACATGGATATACAAGGAATATACACGACTACAAAAACTCATATCCCTATTTTCATACATCCTTTATTTTGATGCACCACCAACAAGAAAGCACCATAACCACCAACCAGAAACACCACTATATATCTTATTATTTTTCAACAATATCGATGTGCCTACTTCAGCTGCTTCAATCGTGATTTTATTACATCATCCTCAATTAATTATTATAAATTATTTATATATTATAAAATTAATAATATTTATTAAAAAAAGTAAAATCGACATTTATGACATATCTGCTTCAGCTGCTTCAACCGTAATTTTATCATATCATCTATAATTAATTATTACAAGTCATCTAAGTATTAAAAAATAATATTTAATAAAAAAGATAAAATAGACATAAAATGATAAATTAACTCTTGATGTTTTAAATAACTTGATGTCTTATATAAGGTCCACTTAATTTTTTTCACAAGTATTTTCTATAGTAATTTTCTTATATCACTCCTAATTAGTTAGTATAAGTTATATAAAATATGTCTGCTCCACTGCTTCAATCGTGATTTTACTATATCACCCATAATTAATTAATGTGGTCATCTAAACATTTTTCCACTTAAATTAGAATAGAAGAAAAAGTATTATAAAGCCCGATAATTAAAATTTTAAATTATTTAAAATATATAATTGACTATCGCTGTCATAAAAGATTGGGCAGGGAGAATAACATGTATTATTTGAAAATTACATACAAACTATTATAAATTACAACAATATATTAAAATTAAGAAATATTAGAGATTCTTTTATGTGGCTTTTTTGACTTCTTTATTTTAGCAAATAAGAAAGATTTGTTATTTTCTTCTAATATTAATCTTATGATTAAGTACTCCATAAATTATGATAATTATACCTATGAAAAATTGATAAATATTTGTACTTAAGAAGGGCTATCCTTATGTAATGTGATTGGGTTGAATCAACAAATCAGAAAACATCGTCTTAATGAAAGACAACAATTAGATGAATTTTGTGAATAATTTGTCATGGACATTTCTAAGGGTTCTAAAGAGTCTTAAAGGCACAAGAAGAGAAAATAATTTTATAATAAGAAAAATAAGAGAATTGAGAAAAAGTCTGCTGTGTCACAACCTTTTTTCGTTGGAGGGTCTAAGTCCAAGGATTTTTTCAATTAAAGAGATGATTTTGAATAGGGATTATTTTTATAATTTTCAGAGTCGCCACTTGAAATTGAGTTATGGTATTCTAAGTCAGCTTATTGAATCCCTAATAAAAAGGAAATGAATCTTTGTTAGTCTGCGAAAATAGAAGACCGGGTAGAGAATTCTGTTGACCGAGAGAAAGGTGTGAGGCACCCCTTGAGTCTCATGGTTCAAGCACAATCGCTTTTATTAACTTATACCTGACTTAAACTATTTTGGATAAATTATATTTGTAGGCCTTGATTTGCTCATTTTTAATGTACTAAAATCTGTTTATTACTCTTGAATTAAGCCGGTGAAAAATAATATTATGATGATCTTTGTCAAAGTTTATTATTGAATCCTTGAATTATTTTTAAATGTCTTAGAAAAATGCATACATTGCATTCTTAAATGAGACAAATATTTCAAAACATGCTTAAAGCTCATCTAGCTTTAAAGACATTGGTTCGACTCTTATAAACTCGAGATAATTTTATTTTATCAATTCTTAACCTTTTTCTTTCTCATTTTTTGCAACAAGTCTTGAATTTCGCAATTCATTTTGCTCCCTTACAAATAGATTTTTCCCTCTCAACCCCTTACTCAACCTCACACTAGTTAATAACTAAGTGATAAACTACCAATCAAAGCTTGACTTCTATTATCGGCATATAATTGAAATACTATAGGTGTTTTAGTAATTCAGCTTTCAACTAAGAAACTTTTCATTTTTAGAATATCATAGATATTAGCAACCATTTTAAATTAAGTTTAACTAAACTAGTGATTTAAGAGTGATGAATATTTAAGAAGAAACATCATTAAGTTCTGACAAAGTTAAATCGTGAACTGGGAAGAGGATAAATAATAATAATAATGCTAATAATAATAAAAATAATAATAATAACAATAATAATTATAATTATTATTATTATTATTATTATTATTATTATTATTATTATTATTATTATTATTATGTTGTCGTCGTGATCGTTGTCGTTGTGGTCGTCGTCGTTGGATGAAGATCACGTATAAGAATCTACCGACTTGAACAATTAACTAATGGGTAAAACTACTGCATAGTAACACCATACAACCAACTTACCCCATCATCTACCAAAAGTGAAACAAGAAAAAAACAAAACAAAGGAACTAAGGTATTCATTATGGTAATTTGTTGAATCCATCAACTTTCTTTTCATTCTCCATCTTTAATAGAGCAACATAAATAGATCCCTAAGCATTATAAACAACAGCTAACAAAGACACAAGATTTCATTAAAATACAACCTCGCTCCTGACTTTTATAAACAACAACTAACAAAGACACAAGATTTCATTAAAATACCACCTTGCTCCTGACTTTTTCCCATTTTTATTCTATGTATTGTGGGTATTGTGTATATTAGCACTTAATCAAAAACCTGGCAACGTAGGCTGATAAAAGAATGTGTGAAACTCCAAATCCACATACAACTATATAAGTACTCGATTACTTAATCGTACAACTCATAGTAATCATAAAACCTACATAATTAATCAATCACACAAACTGAATAATGCATGAAACTATTTAAATAATTTTTTTCATGCTTTCATTCATATTACGACTTATAAAATAATAGTACAGGATTGGATGAAATTCCGTATGACGAACTAAATCGAGTATAGAAGCAAAAATTGTGTCATCGAAAACTCAACATGGAGATTCTAACTCAAACTCTAACTTATGTTTTAAAATATTTAATCTGAAAAAGGTGTTATAAATTTCTTTTGTGGAAAGGCATTGACAATGATAGTAAAAAATAATATCACAATACAAAACATTGACATGCTAAGCCTATTACAAATGCATGCAAATATTGTTTTAGAAAAAGTATGTAACCAAAGTTTGTCATTAACATTGCACCTTTAGTATAGTCTAACTAAAAATTAATCCCGTGATCTTATTTATATTACTATCATCACTGTGCAGATTTCAACTTCTCCCATCTCTATTGCCTTTTTTTTTTTTCAATGAACTCTTCATGCATGTTTCAAGCAATACATCAATTAAAACTATAGTAGTAAAGAACTCGAGGAAACAAAACTAACAAAAATTAGAGACCAAATTAACAAATCATTAAGTCCATTTTCAGTAACCAAGAGCACAGATCAAAGAAATGAATTAACCCACCGTTAACTAACGACATTCAAGAGAAAATGAAAATATTAACCCGATTACATATCTGACCAAACAAAAACTAAAAGAAAAGAACGAACAAAATCACCGTTGGAATACAAACATCACATTTTCATTTGACACATTATTATGCTACAAGAGAAGGTTCGAGGGTTACCTGGGCCTTTATGCCAAAAAGATTCTTTATCCAAACTATTTTGTCAAATACCCACAAGTTTTAAATCCTTTGCCAAATACCCACTTAATTCCACCTTACCACCAACTTTTCCAACTTAACAATTTCAGCCCCAACCGTTATAATAATTCACTTTAACCCAATACTTCCAACTTAATAAATTCACCCACAAGTTTCTAATAATACATTTCAACCCACTCCATCATCCATCACTATATATATAAAAATAATATCTAGGTTTCCAAAAATATTAAAAAAATAATTTCAAAAGCTAAAAATAGAAAGTGGTTATTTTTTCCACCAAAAAGCTCTGATTCCGGCCATTTTTCCGGCGTTATTTTCTAGCGATCTACTGTAAATTAGTCCACAAACATCATAAGCTTGTCCATTGCATCCATTGCTACCCCATTTGTTTCCTATCTTCTCAAACACACTTTCCACCATTTTTAAAAAGCTTTAAATTACTCACATTACTCAAAACCACTTTAGAAAGTGCATTACAGCAGCTCAGGCGACTCCAAGTTCATTTCTTTATTCCATAAACCCAACAATCATTGATTACAAGCAATATTTGTAATTTCAAGTAATTGTATGAAAATCTGTGCAGTCATCGACCCATCCTCACCAGTCATCGACCGTGCATACAACACGACATTATAACATAAGCATAATCTACCATCGACCGAAGCTTAATTCTAGGATGTCTATTGCAGAATTTGTTCTAGTTTCTAGTGATTTCATGGGAGAATGGGTGGAGACTTTGAAATATTGAAAATGGAGATCATTTACCAAGGTGAAATTCCTATTCCTGTTCGCCGCAACAGTTCGTACGACGAATTTGTTGCAAGCTTAATGCAGAGCGGGGATCTAGATTGCGCGCCGAGCGACATGGTGATTAGTTATGTAATGCATTCGAGGGAAAAGGTGAATCCTACAATCATAAATAGCGATGTATGTGTGCTGACGTACATAATGGATGCTGATGCAGATGGATTTAGGCCAATTTTGAGGATAAATGTGGTTGAGAGGTCCTTTGAAGGACCGCTAAATTAATCAACACCCCCATCGCGGCGCCCTGCAGTCAACGATGATTCGATCGATGATGATTTGAATGATTACGAGAACGATGTCGATGATACAATTAATATGAAATATTATTCTATGCATATGGAAAACTTTTTGTCGGACTCGCAAGATGATGAAGAGGATCGTGAAACGGAATCACAAGCAGGACACTCCTTCACCGACAGAATCAATTTTTATTATGGTCAAACATTTGTCGATAAAAAAGAGCTGAAAATGCAACTAGACGCAGCAGCGGTAAGGCAGTCTTTTGATTATTATATGAAGAAGAGCTGCACGAAATTGATGAAGGCGCAATTCTTATCTCGTAGTTGTGGCTGGCTGTTGCGGACAAAAAGGTACGACACCTCAGACAGATTTTGCATATACAAGTATGTCGGGATGCACACGTGCGGCGTTGAAAACGCCACCCGCAGGCACAAAAAAGTCTTATCCGAATTGATTGCTTCAGTATGCGTAAATTATTTTTGGGATGGTAAGGGTACAAGCATAAGAAAAATTCAAAGAATTGTATTTAAGGAGTTGCGTTGCAATGCAAGCTATTCGATGTGTTGGAAAGGAAGTGTAATTACGAAGAACATCATTCGCGGGACACCGGAGCACGGATATGCTTGCTTGCCGGCTTTTTCCCACATGGTGGAGTTATTGAATCCCGGGTCTTCTTACTCTATCATGGTAAACCGGATGGATGGATCGTTCGTTTACTACTTCTTAGCATTCGAAGCTTGCATACGAGGATATGTCCACATGAGAAAGGTTATTGTTGTCGATGGCACACATTTGTATGGCAAGTACGGGGGCGGTCTGCTGAGCGTCGTTGTACAGGACACCGAAAATCATATATTTCTGATTGTCTTCTCTGTCATCGATAAAGAGAACGATGCTTCTTGGACCTTCTTCTTTCAGAAGCTGAAGTCTATCATAGAAGATGAACTAGATCTATGCGTCATCTTTGACAGGCACAAGCATCGCCAATGCCTTCTCTCGTGTATACAGTCGTGCACATCACGGACTTTGCATGAGGCACCTTGCTGAAAATCTTTGCATAAATCAACACTACGGAGAATATCTTTATCTATTCTATGCCACGGTAAAGGCTTATTTCTTTGATGAGTTTAGCGATAATTTTGTGGAATTGAAGAGTAAATGCCCCGAGGTAGCTCATGTCCTTGAAAATGTGCTTGGTTTTGAAAAATGAAGTAGAGCACACTTTCCGAGCAATAGGTATGACGTGATGACCACAAACATCGCCGAGTCGCTCAACTCAATTTTGATGGATGAACGGGAGTACCCCGTGTCATACATATTCAATTCAATTGCTAAAAAATTTGGTGAAAAGTTTAGGAAGCAATTAATGTGGTCCCTCCAGAGGCTGAATGGACTGTGCCACAGGAATTGGTAGACACCAAAATTTCTCCACCCCCGTGCGATCCCAAACTCATAAGGAAGAAAGTCAAATGCACTAAGGGCGACGGTGAGACACTCAAGTCCAAAAGGAGGAATAGGTTTTCAATATTCAAGAAATCCGGACACAAAAGAACCACGTGTAGAATGGACATCAAATCATAAATAGGCTTTTTTTTAGCTTTAGTTATAAAGCTACTATTTTGAGGGATGAATGTGCATTTCTGTAGATTTTAACGTTCAGTTATTATCGACCTAAATCTTTGTCTACGATAGACTATTTATAGTCTACGGTATATATAAATATGGTCTATAAAATATTATGTATTGATTATATTATTACTGATCTAACACGTTATGTTGGTCATTTTCCCAGCTTATCTCTCCAATCGATGCAATGAATCATTATTTCCCTTGTTTCCTGTTCCCATTTATTAAAAAGCTGCACAAAACGTCTCTTCACGAGGAAAAACAGCTGGTATACGCATACGAAACATTTTCTCTTGTCAGACACGTCGACCTACCTTTGGGTGGATATATGAACGGATGCAATCTACAGGTCTATAAGTACAGGTCCTCTTTTTACGCAACCCTTCAGTTTTCCCTAAATCAAAAATATCATAAATCGTCTCTTCTTCTTCTTCTTCACCCAAATAAAAAAAATGCCTCCAAGAAGGATACCCCTGCGCCCCATCAGACGTGTTCCTTCGAGGCACTAAGACCTCCTCCTTCTAAGGAATGATTTGGACTGACTTTTCTACAGGCTGGGTCAAGACCGCATCTACCTGGAGTGGGAGCTCCGTCGAATTGCTCGTTTCTTGAGGGTAATTCTGGAAAGGCTCGGAATGGAAGGCCCTGACTACATCACATCCCCACCATTCCCATAATTTAGTTTAAATGTTTTATTTTAGTATATGTTTTTAAGTTTTTTTGATTTGTTCATTGCTGAAGAAGCTTTCTTTGTAGGATCTTGTTAGAAGAAAGCTGCTTCCATTTTCCCCCTTTTGATGTAAATTTTATTATGTAATGCAACGAACAATTTTATACAACTATGTTTCAGTTTTTTTTAACATTGTGTGTTTGTCATCTTTGTTCTGATCCCTTGTTTGAAAACTCGAATCAAATATGTCTGCCTTTTCAAGTTACAGTATTGTGGCTTGACTAATTTCCTGAAGAGTAAAATCTAATGTTTAGATTTTATACAAAGTATTTCATCGACTGTACATATTAGACGATCGTAGACTACATGAATCGATAGATCATTGGGTAAATTAAAATAAATAGTAACAGATTTTCAAAAAATAATTTAATTTTAAAAGATTTAAACAGATTATCACATGTTATGTGGCTGGTGAAAGAAAATAATTAAAATAAAAATGATTTAAATAGATAATCACACATTTTGGGAATTATGAAAGACAATTATTAAATAAAAAAATTTAAATAAATAATAGTAACATGTATTTTAGGCTGGTGGAAGAAAATAATTAAACATAATATGATTTAAATGGATAATCACATGTTTTGTGGCTGGTGGAAGAAAATAATTTAATTAAAAAAGATTTAAATAGATGATGTTGGACTGGTGGTGACACTTAATAGACCGTCGTATATCATGAACTATGTCCTCCATCGATTAGTCTGGTATATCGTAGACTTTCACGTTTATTATCGCATCAACTGATATTATTATTATGCGTAGATCATGGTGATCTATGTACACAGTTATAGACTATCACTTGGATGTAGTTAAAAAATGATTAAATAAATTATAAATAAATGTGGTGTGGATTTCTACACATTTTAAGGAGTGTAAACAAGTCACATAATCATATTAGAGCTTAGACAAATTAGCGAGGGTGAATTAAGAAGTGTGTGGATGGGTAGTGGTTGAATGCTCAATATCGTAAGAGTAATGTTTCTCAAAAAACAAGTATGTATTGAGGATGATAAATGTTTTACCACTATCAATTGCACACACTCTTTTGATTTACGGATGGTGATGAAAGAAATATGTGGAATGTGTAGGCATCAAATACAATACATATCCTATATACATACTTATGCTTTGTTTAAACATTACTCTTACGATATTGAGCATTCAACCACTACCCATCCACACACTTCTTAATTCACCTTCCCTAATTTGTCTAAGCTCTAATAAGATTATGTGACTTGTTTACACTCGTTCACATGTGTAGAAATCCACACCATATTTATTTATAACTTATTTAATCATTTTTTAACTACATCCAAGTGATGGTCTATAACCTTATACATAGATCATCGTGGTCTACGCCTAATCATGATATCAGTCGATGCGATAATAAACGTGTAAGTCTACGATAGACTATACTGATCGATGGATGACATAGTTCATAATTTACGACGGTCTATTAAATATCATCACCAGTCCAGGATCATCTATTTAAATCATTTTTAATGTAATTGTTTTCTTCCACCGGCCCCAAAACATGTGATTATCCATTTAAATCATATTATATTTAATTATTTTCTTCCACCAGCCTCAAAACATGTTACTATTATCTATTTAATTTTTTTTAATTTAATTATTCATTTTTTAACTACCTCCACGTGATGGTCTATAGATGTGTACATAGATCATG
>NC_061113.1:209969493-210038105 GCF_002878395.1 Capsicum annuum | reverse complement strand
ATGTTACTATTATCTATTTAATTTTTTTTTAATTTAATTATTCATTTTTTAACTACCTCCACGTGATGGTCTATAGATGTGTACATAGATCATGGTAGTCTATGCATAATCAGGATATCAGTCGATGCACTAATAAAGGTGTAAGTCTATGGTAAACCATACAAATCGATGGCTGACATAGGTCATGATCTACGATAATCTATTTAGTGTCACCACCAGTTCAAAAGAGAAAAATTACTTTTCTAACGGTAAAAAATGGCTACTTTTGTAAGCCATCAGTGTGAACACTTTGTTTTTACTTCATATATAAGGTGTACATCCCTCCTTATTTTATTTCATCAACTTTATTTTATTTTTAAAAATTCTACAATGTCGCAAGCATCTCAATCATTCAATTCTAAAAACACTCTAATTTGTCATTGTGGGAATACGGCTGTTTTGAGGACGTCATGCACGGATTTAAATCCAGGTCACAAATTTTAAAATTGTGCAATTGCAAAGGTGAGGTATGCATGTTTTTTTTTTTTAAAAGTTAAGTTAATGATTATGTAATTATTTTTTTCCTAGGATAATGGCGCATGCTTGTTTTTCAAATGGCTTGATGAGCTATCACCTCCATCCAGTCCATCAACGTTTATTTCGGGACTCGAGACATCAAATTTTCAAGGCTTGGCAAAATTTAATCTACTACAAAGGCTCCAACAATTCGAAGAAAATAAAGATTTTCTCATGACTTTGTTCAAAGAAGACGAAGAACAGAGGGATCACTTTAAACTATTGCTACATGACACCTAAATAGAGAGGGATCAACTAAAACAAAAATTAATTTTGGCCGAAGAAAGAGAGAATGTCCAAAAAATGATGTTATGTGCTATAATGCTAGTATTCGTTCTTTGGAAAAGTGTAACATGGATGTAGTGATATTGAATAAATAATAATAGTTCTACTTTTGTATAATGTTAAATACTATTTTTGATAGAACCATAGTCGATTAAACAACACGTCAACTTAAATTCGAACAGCAGGGTAATGATAGACTATGCATATGGCATATGGAATATTAAGTATGCATTCTATGATATCAAGCATACAATAAACCAACTATGACCACACCCTGCATATTCAAATTCCATGCCACAAATCAGTTTGATAGAAACAGATTCAGCTCAGAATCATAACAAGTTTCATAAAATAAAAGAATAATTGTTATATCCTACCACCAGATCCTTCAAACTTCATATTTGTGAAATAAAAAAAATTGTCATATCCTAACAACTCATCATTTAACAACAAATTAAACATCTTAGCATTTAAATGTCTCTTTCCCTAAGTTCCTCATCAACACAAGTGTTACTGTTGATTTCATCAACAATGTCCATGACCACATCTATTTGGATATCTTCAACTTTTTTTTCTCAAAAATTGCAGTTGTTTCTTCATTCTCACCTTTTTCTCCTTCTTTTTCGGTATATGCATCAGCTGCTGCTTCTTCAGTTTCCTTTTCTTCCACACCTTCTTTTCTTACTTCACCTGCTACAACTGTTTCTTCCTCAGCTTCAACAGCTGTTTCTTCCTTATCTTCTTCTTTTCGTTCACTGCTTCTTCTTGCTCGACTTCTTCTTTGTCAGCTTTGTCAGCTTCTTCTTCAACAGTTTTTCCTTTTTCATCGTCTCCTTGTTCATCTGCTGCCGTTTCTTCTTCTCTTGCTGCTGCTGCTACTTTTCCACCTTCTTCTTGGCTCTTATCTTCTTCACCATCCTTCTTTTCTTCTTCTTTTTCCTCTTCTGCCACAACAGCTGCCAACTCATCCATTTTGCTCTTTTTTTCTCCTTCTTCATTCCTCTCCGATTCATGCACATGCACTATTTCATATTATTACAAAGTGTTATTGATATTTAAAGCTGAATATTCATTAACAACATCAATTAATGAATGAAGTTACCTCGCTCATATTGTCGCTCATCATTTTCCTTTTTCTTTATTCTTTTCTCTTTGATATAGGCAGAAATATCCAACACCGCTTCATCGAGCGCAGCCATACACTTATGAAGATCCCCGGGGGATGAGGTTCCCGTTGCATCCTTGGAGGTGCTGGAGAATCATCATCACCAATGCGTACTCCAATGGGGTTACCACCCAAATCCTTGTCATCATCACTGTCCTCATTTGAAGTGAGGACAGTCACCCCCCTTCTAACTCTTTCTTTAAGCCATCAAGGACGTTATTCTTCACCTCGTCCGCATATGGCTCAAACATAATCATGTAATCCATCTTCATCTCATGAATAGTAGGGATGATGTATGGGTGTACATTCTACTAAATATAAATTAACAATTACATAACATTCGATAAAACGGTACTATTATTGCATTATAGAAAATAAGTTCATACCTCGGTAGCTTTTCCTTTATACTTGAATGGATCGCCTTCGATTATATTGTCACTTTTTGAAGTGTGCCATTTGAGGATGCGGGGGATGGGTAAGGGCTCATCCATTGATTTTCCAGCAAATTCTCCAAGATGAGGAAAGGCCTCATAGATCTAATCTGTAAGCAGTACAGCAGTAAAAAAAATAACTATGAGTCTATGACATATTATAAATAAAATGATAATCTATGATAAACTCACTAAAGGGTTTATGGTAGATACCATGAATGCCCAGGGAAATCCGAATAGAGCATAGGATGCCTTCTGCTTCTCATCAAACACTTCCTTCTTTTTCTTCAGATTACTTTCTTCTTCAGATAGTCCATGGTCAATTGAAATGTCTCTTTCCCCCACGGATACTTCTCGAAGAAACTCAAAGAGTCGACCATTCAAATTATTTTTGTGTCGACAACCTTCGTCGAATCTTTCACAAGCAACATGGTGTGCAAGAACCACAGTAGACAACACTTGAACTTCTGGTCCTCGTTCAGCTTATTCCCTCTGATCAGGTGTAACAAGTTGGCCGCCATGATGTTTTTTTTTTCACTTTAAAACAAAAATTGTCCCCCTTTGCTAACACCTTCTTCATTTTTTATTCACTAGGGTATGATGAGCAGTTCAGCCTCGTGATCAAACAAAACTCTTTCAAGACAAAATAGGCAGGCTTGTTGTTAATGCAGAACCACATCTCATGACGCATCTTATCATTCTTAACGCGTCGCAACAGAAAATAATTGACCAACTGCCCATTGAACTTGAGATGTTCCGGCAGGTTTCTCAGGTGTCCAAAATAGGACCGCTTGAATCTTTTCTTCAATTCTTGGTCGACAAGAATTTGGTTAAATTCTCGATAAGCAGCCATTCTTGATCTGACCAATATCTTTGCCGGGAAAGATCTGACCTCGTCGATTATCGTTCGAAGGTCATACCGCTCCATGGAAATGCACCTTGAAAGATGTGGCACAGACAATAAATCATTATCCCCATCATCACTGTTACTCCCACTTCCCTCGCACTCTTCACTGTCACCACTGACATTCCACTTGGAAACATCTTCACTAGAATCGACGTAGTCGCTATCTCCTTTAACTCCGAATCTGATTCGGACACCGATTCTTTAATTTTCTTTCTTTTTAAGACTTTTTCAACTGCCGCAACTCTTCTTTTTCTACTACTACCGGTGGTATCGTCTTTCTGTTTAGGAATTATATTTTTTCTACCCATTTTCAACATAGTCTATACCTAAAGAACAAATCTCCCATTTTCAGTTCATAGACCACAAGTCTATCAACAGAAATAACTCAATGATCAAATGAACCCCCCCCCCACCCCCAAAAAAATAAAAATAAAAAAATATCCCACCATTAAATAGTTCACTACACAAACATACAATAATTGAACCAAAATCGAATATGCAAAATATCAAAATACAACAATTGCTAAATATCAAACTAGTGCCCCTAATCAAACTAATGAGCTATTAATATTTGAATTTTCACTATTTCAGCAATCATGTTTTAAAAGAATTTCATATGTCTGAAAATTGAAATATATCTAGGGCATTCTCATTTCATAGACCACGGGTCTACGAATAGACCGCAGGTCTACGGACAAAAACAGGACGCTGTTCAAATGAAAATGCCAAAATAACTCTTCAAACAACAATTATACCACCATTCAACACTTCGTTGCTAAAAAAACACGATTAAATCAAAACACAAAATTCAAAAAAAAAAATCCTACATCACTACCAATCTATTAGCAAAAAGAAAAACCATTTAAATAGATCTAGAAATGACCGAAACTCGATTTTAACTAACCTTGTGAAGGAACAACACCCCCTACAGCTGCAGATAAAGAACGTATGAAAATGACATTTTTGGGAGAAGTTTTCTGAAATCAGGAGTTGGAAATTGAAAAGGAGAGAGAGAGGGTTTTTTTTGGATATTGGAATAAGTGGAGGGGGTTAGGTGTATTATATTAAATTTGTAAAGTTGTATAAATGATGAATTGGTCCCTTGGCCCACGTGTGGGCCTCACTTTTTCCACTTTTTACATCCTAAACCTAAAAAATAAATCAAAAAGAAATTAAGTGGGTATTTGGCAAAATAGTTTTGCAAAAGTTCTTCTTTGCTAATTATTCCTGGGTTACCTCCTTTACGTTAAAAATTAAGCAAAAGTTGCTAAAAATCAACAGAATTTCAAGAGATAACAAATGCTCAACTCCTTTTGATCCAAACTGGAGCAGACGAATGAAAACCTGAGCGAAAAAAAACCTTAACTGCGACCTCCTAAATCTCTTGTATTCTTTGTTTCCTTTTGGTCACTTGTGCTCTATTTTTCCTCATCTTTTTCCTTTTTCCCTTATCTTTTTTTTCCTCTATTTTTCTAATATCTTTTTTTTTTCATTTTTTTTTCTCTAAAGTGTTCTTTTTCTTCCAATTTTTTTCTCTAATTTTTTCCTTAAATTCCGCGTCTTTGTGTGTTCTGTTGTCTTTTGTTACTGTTTCCTTGTTTCTCTCTGTTCTTTTTTTAATCTCTCCCATTTTTCTGTCCTTCTCTGCAGTGGAGGAGCCACAGATGACGAAGGGTGGTCAGATGAACACCCTTCGTCAGATTTTTTTTCGAGTATAGAGGTTAAATATAAATATTTATGGTTATATACATGTTGTTGCACATCCTTGACAAGCTTGAGAAGCATAGTCCAGTGGTCAAGAGTGTCCATTTCCGCATCAACAACCCGGGTTCGAACCTTGGCGGGTGAAGCAGTGTTTTATTTTCTTTTTTTTCTTTTTTTTTGAACAGTTCTTTTCCCAAGGAAAAATATGAACACCCTTAACCAAAATTCTGATTCCGCCACTACTTCTCTATCTTTTTTTGTGGAAAAAAAATATGTGTCTGCATGGGTAGTTTTTATAGTGTTGTGGTTGTAGATGAACGTGGGAGGGGAGGTGTAGGGTAGTTGGGAACGTGGGAGTTGGTAGATTTTAGGATAATGATTTATTTCTTACATATATAAAATAAATAATAAATAAAAAAATATTAACTAATTAATTTTTGTATCTGAAAAAATATATATAAAAAAAAGTTAAACTAGTCTAAAATAAAGATAATTAAGAGATTATTAAAATTCCTAGCTTATTTTTTTAAAAATAAATCTAAAAGAAAAGAAAAGAAAATTAATATTTTTGATAATTTTCTTTTTATTTGAAAAATAAAAATAAAATAAAACATATCCTAAAGTGTAACTCTATTTTTAAAGAAAAATATTTTTCACAATTTTTCACATAAAACCTATAAAAAAAAGGTTGAAACAAATATTTGACAAATATAAATTTTTTATGCTAAAAATAGGTAACATTTAGGGGAGAGTCAAAAATTACATGTCTACATCTAAGAGAAAGAAAAATTTTTAAGTAAGAAAAAATTATATTAAATCCAACAAGCCTAATGCTTGTTACAAATGTGATAGAGTAGATCATTATGTCAAAGATTATAAAGTTAAGGATAAGATTAAAAATCTTAACATAGATGAGGAGACGACCATCATGTCAAAGATTGTAAAGTCAAGAATAAGATTAAAAATCTTAACATAGATGAGGAGATGAAACAATTCTTGTACAAAATGTAGTTAAACTCTTTTTCAAAAAATTTAATTTTGGATCAAAGTGATAATGAGGATTCATCTACTAATGAATTTAGAGTTCTTCATAATGAGGACTATATGTCCTCTGGGGATGAGTGTATATCTTGCCAATCAGGGCAACCATGTGATAACAAGGGTGATGATGACGAGTTTTATAATATTTACTCTCATTTCAGAATTTAGATATTAATGTCCTTGAAAATGATAAATTGGCAGAACTTTTAGAAATTATTAAAGATCCAGAGATAAGGTCTCGAATAATTTGAACAGGTGAAAAAATCCTCTACTAGTTCTCTAAAAAAACAGTGGGAAATT
The DNA here is from genome assembly GCF_002878395.1 of Capsicum annuum. NCBI lineage: Eukaryota > Viridiplantae > Streptophyta > Magnoliopsida > Solanales > Solanaceae > Capsicum > Capsicum annuum. The sequence goes on along the minus strand of NC_061113.1, from coordinate 210,031,717 downwards.
CCTTCTTAGAAAAGACCTTATATTGTGTCTGAAGTTCAAAGACTTCTTAAGGAGAAGAAGCAGGTGGCTAATACTCCAGCAACAACCCATGACATAAAAATAGAGATTGATAATCTCAAAAAGAAATTGCTATTCTAAAAAATAATAATATCATGTAAGATAAAAGAATATCTAATTTAGAAAATCAAAGTATAGTCATAGATATTGTAGATAAATATACCAAGCTTGTCAGAAGAAGGATTTCTTTAAACAGTTGAAGTTATACAATGTCAAAAATTTTACGCAAAAATCACTCTCTTGATTGATTATAACTTTAAGAGAGAATTTACAACTCTTATTGACAGTGAAACAGACTGTAATTGCATACAAGAAGGTCTAATACCTTCTAAATATTTTTATAAAATCACTCTTATTCTAAGAAATGCTAGTGGTCATAGAATGAAAGTTAAATACAAAATTTCATATATTTGCCAAAGTAAATCATGCATGCCAAAAATCTTTGTTTTGGTAAAAGATATAAGCGATGAAATTATTTTAGGGGTCCCATGATTTGTTCATTTATATCCCATAACCAAGTAGGGTGTAACGAAAATATTTAATAATAAGAAAATCAAATTCGAATGGTGTTCACCATCCTATTTAAGATGTTAAATCTAATTAAACAAAATACTTTCAAAAATAGATTAATTGATTTTCTAAAAAATGAAATTTATAGCTTGACAATAGAAGAGACTTTGAAAAAATCTAAATTAAATGATAAAAATGAATTTTTGAAAAATCAATTTTCATTAGAAATTTATGGAGATCACCCAAATAAATGTTGCCAAGGAAAAAAAACATGTAGTTAGTCTTCCATATAAAGAAAACTTTAAGAAAAATAATATTTTCACTAAAGTAAGGCCATGTCAAATGGACTCAAAATATTTAGAATTATGTAGAATAAATTGATTCTCTAATAAATAAAGGCCTTAAAAGACATTCCAAATCACCACGGTTATGTACTGTTTTTTATGTTAATAAACAAACAAAACAAGAAAGAGGGGTTTCAAGATTAGTTATTAATTATAAACCTATCAGTAAAATTTTAAAATAAATTTGGTATTCAATAACAATAAAAAAAATTATTGAATAGATTATAAGACGCCATTATATTTTCAAAATTTGACTTACAATCAAAATATTGGTAAATTCAAATTGCCGAAGTAGATAAATATAAAACTGCTTTTAATGTACCCATGGGTCAATTCTGTCAAGACCCAAAAATGAGGGTCATGATGACACTTGTCGCAGAGTACCTTGACAAGTAAGCCTATCACCCAAACAAAAACAAAGAGGAAAAGACAGAAATATCCCAAGGTAAGACTTCTATAATGAAGCCTAACCATACAAGTAATCATAACAATGCAGAAAAGACATCCAAAATACTGATCATGCTCAAAACCAGGTGTCAATAGTATAAGAACTACTAATAAAATTCGAGAGTCAAATACATCAAAAAAACAACCATAAAGGAATAATATCTGTCTCTGAATACTAATAAAGACATAACTACTATAGAAATATAAAGGTGAACTTTGGACACATGAATGTCCAACTGCTACCTTAGAAGCTTCAACAATTGCCCAAGTCAAGCAGGTTGAGGCACACTCGAGCTAGGACCAACACCGAAAGGGCGTAGTAGGCATGAGTATGGTCCATTTGTACACAGTAGGTATCATAGGTCAACCAAGCAAAGTAGAAAATAAAGCATACAAAATACATACTAAGGGCACGTCACCTACAATCAAAAAATATCCCACAACAGTAGCCCACACCACTTGCACTAACAGTTTTAATATATCACATATATTACAACAACACACCAAGATATAGAACACAAGTATACATTATGTCATATATATGTAGAACAAGGGAGAACATGTAGATACAAGATCATCAAATACAAGTAAAGGAAGGTAAGACAAATACATAGATGACTTGTCAATATGGAAATACAACACGACATAAACACAATAAATTAAGTGAAATGTATATGATGATGATGATGCACGAGGTCGTCACACAACCTCCGGAATCGTCACACCATCCCTGTATACACCTACGGAGGCAAGCCCCCCAACGCAGGATCCACCTACGGAGGCAAGCCCCCCAACGCAGGATCCATGGGGGGTTCTTCAATCCATATATAATCTATATATCTTATGTATCCTTTTCGGCACATCCCTCAAAAACAGTTTTATAAGGTGTTACAATATCTCCTCCCCATCACATCCCTCGGGGAGGATTTTAAAAAGGTATTGCCAGTGTTATTGAGGTGTTGTCACGGTGGTACCAATGTTTCATGAATGAGTATGATATGAGATGTAATACTCACAACCAATCACAATGAGTATTTACACAATCAACCACGTGATATATTTCAACAATCAACCACAATGATACATTTTCAAAACCTACCACAATAATACATTTTCACAATCATGTGAGCCAATATCCATTTATTATTTCTATTTCATCCATGAATTTCCACATGTCTCATATACCAATAAGTATGAATGTATCAAAATACACCAATGGTTCCACATTAGATATTTCAACAATACAATATAGTTATTCACATATATTCAAGATTACCAACATTACATAGGACCCTACACGGTCACACACATCACATAATATCTCAATTTCGACAATTACATCACATATAGGCCCCCGCACATGGAAAAACATAAATAGCCATTTTTCATGATTAGTTACCACTCTTAAGATGCATTTTGTACCGTCTTTTACTACCCAGCCCAGTCTGAAAGAGTTAAGTTATAATCTACCTCAAAATTTGAAATCGATCCACTATACTTTGAACCCATGACCTTATTTTTCACGAACAATCGTGAACTCTACTAAAAATATCAAATATGAAATCTACGTGTTAAAACAAAACCAACGACGTTCATATTGACTACTTTTGATTTGGGGTCAACACAGACCCCCGAAATGGATTTCCAAAAAAGAAGGAAAAAATTAAAACTTTACTTTAAAAACATGTTCTCCATATTTTAGGAATCTACAGTTGAACACCCAAGTCAAATTGAGTAAAAAAATAGAGGTCAAATTGAAGAAAACCCATTTTTAAGCTTTACCGGGTAAAATCTTTAAAATCCGAGTTACATTCAAGAATCAGAGTTATTTTGAAGGTTAAATTGATGAAAAACTAGTAATTATAAGATAAAAATATTGTTCAAATGTAAAGAAATGAAATTGGGATTTAAAATCAAGACTAAGATTTTTGAGGTTTTGAAAATTAATCAAGAAATTACTAAGAAAAAATTGAATTCTTACCTTAAATTCGTAATAAAATGAAGAAATTGATGTTAATCTAGCTTCCCAAACTCCCACAAACTTCACTTTTAAGCTTTCACACTATTTTAGAAGATGCCTTGATGGTGAAATGGTAGACACGCGAGACTCAAAATCTCGTGCTAAAGAGCGTGAAGATTTAACTTCCAATAGGCAAGATGAAAAATAAAGAAAAAGGGCCAAAAGGGGTATTTATATTGTATAAAAATCTGGTTTATGCACCAGATTTTTCCTTTCAAGTTCACCCCGGACTTCGACGGGGTGCCTGGGAATCATTTGGAGTCCGATATACAAAAAATAACTATGCAATCATACTAAATACGATGTTTCGTACGCATTGGTAAAGTTAAATTTTCTAAAAAAAGAGTGTTTTCACAAAGTTGACCCCCGAAATTCGAAATTGTAATTTTCTAAACCGAGGATTGAAATGAGATTTAAAAGTCGTAAAATCACACCAAACATGCTAACACCTTAAAATTAACATTTCTGATTTGCTGGCAAAATTGAATTTTTCATTTGAGGTCGTTTTGACCAAATATGGGTCCCACACCCATATTCTCATTTTCCAATTTTCCGATCAATAGGTCGAAATGAGCTCGGGTGCACCGGAACCCAAACCTAAGGTCTACCTAGACTAAAATCAATATTCTGGGGCTGTTGGTGCAGTATGTTCAGCCATCCGTCTCACAGATCAAAAGATATCCCCATAAGTATAAAATAAGGCTTTGGAAGCCATCAAAAACCATAGTATTGCATAAATGGTACCAAAATGCATCAAAAACCACGTCAATCACTCCCACACCCCAGAAATATCATAATGCAACTATGGGGAGGGGTAAAATAGTCAAATCACATAAATTTTACTTATTTCATCAAATTTTTAGATCGTTACATCTTCCACCACTAAAAATCTAGTTCGTCCTCGAACTAAGGCAAAGAAATGCCTAAATCAGTGAAGAGCCAAGGATAAGAACTACATATATCAGACTCAACCTCCCAAGTAGACTCATCTAGAGATTGATGTCACCACTAAACCTTAACCACAAGGATAACTCTAAAGCGCAACCGCCTAACATCCCTAGCCAAAATAGAGACCGACTCCTCAACAAAGAACAACCGCTCATCTAACTGAACTGAATCCCAATGAATGACATGAGACTTATCAGGAATATAGCGAAAAGCACAGAAAAATGAAAAACTAAATGAATAACCGGTAGATCAGGGGGGCAAAGACAACTCATAAGCCATATCACCAACAGTCCGAAGAATCTCAATTGCACCAATATAGTTGGGGCTAAGCATTTCCCTCTTCCCAAACTTCATCACTTATTTCATGGGTGAAACTCTTAGGAAAACACGATCACCAACACTAAATCTCAAGGTACGAAGTCTACGATTAGCATAACACTTCTACCTACTTTGATCCGTTCTAAATCTATCCAGAATGACCCAAACTCTATCCAAAGACTCACGAAGCAAGTTTGTACCTCGAGGTCTCACCTTTAAAGCATCAGACCAACCCACTGGGGAGCAAAAATTCCTACCATACAATGCTTCAAAAGGAGCCATATCAATATTAGAATGGTAGCTATTATTATATGTAAACTCTGCAAAATCCAAATACTGATCCTATTAGCCACCAAAATCCATCACGTAAGGATATGAGTATATTCTTCATTGTAGATGTATATTATGAAAATAAGCAAGATTTTTGGTTTTGGTTTGAGCCCAGGAAGATATTTCTCCCATGCTCTATCAATCTGCTACCTAACTGCTTCCCGCATTTTGGGATCTTTGCTTTTAATCAAAATAGTATCCTCAGCTTCTGACGCCTCAACTTGGTCGGGGTTTGATGTGTTAACCCCTTCCTCATGGGGATGGAAGTAGTACTATTGTTGCTGTCACTTTCACTCTCCTCCTCAGAGTGGAAGATTACTTGAGTCGACCGTTGATGAGTGTTGAAGGAAGGTGCTTCCTCACTGCGTGTCGGTTCATCTCTACCACTTGCTTGTTGAGCTCTGCCACTGCCTTTGTGTGGTGATAATTTTCTTGCCATTTTTCCTAAATAGAGAATAAACCATCAATGTTGAATTAGAATCAGAAAGATTCAGGTTTAGAGTTGTGTTAACGGATAGTCTAATAGTTCGTTGGGGGTCTGATGGTACGTTAGGGTGTCCGTCACAACTTAACCAGTGAAGCTTTTGTTCAGGAACCTCTTAATGGTTAAGTTGACGGTCTATCAAGGGTCTGACGACCCATCAAAAAGTCCATCATAACTTAGTCAGTGAGGCATTTATTCTGAAGCCAGTTGACGGACAGCCTAACGGTCTGTCAATGTGGCCGTCAACTAGAATTTCTAGTTTTCTCTTTCTCTTTGAAAATTTTACGAACATCTGGTATGTATTTAAGTGGAATTAACTTTTGATAGTCCATACACACTTCTAATATTCCATACACACTCCCACCCAGTAACTGGACTAAGCGGAATCAACTCATTCTTCTCATTAGTAACTACAATCATGTCCTCTTTCTTGGGCACACATTGCACGAGACTCACCCATATGCTGTCGGAGATAGGGTACACTACCCATGCATCAAGCCATTTAATAATATCCTTTTAAACTACTTTTTGCATCTATGGGTTCAATTTGTGTTGATGCTCAATAGTTTGTGTGCATTCTTCCTCTAACTAAATTTATAGGTGCAAATACCCGGCAGAATACCAATAATATCAGCTATCGTCCATTCTATAGCCCTTTTATATCTCCTAAGTACAAAAATAAGGGTGTCCATCTGCTTCTCACCCAAGTCAACTGCAATAATCATAGGTAAGGTATTTCCGCTGCCTAGAAACATATATCGAAGATGGCCCGACAGCTCCTTCAACTCCAACATCAGTGGCTCTTCAATAGATGGTTTGGCCGTGGTGTTGGATGATATTTGAGGTCCAAGTCCAAATTCTTGGGAGCATATAAATATGATCCCATTTCCATCGGGGCACATACTGTCTCCTTATATTCTTCAATACCTTCACTATCAAAGTTCATCAATATCGCAACCAAAGTTTCAACAATAATTTTTTCTTCTATCAATACCTCTTGCTCATTTTCATAATATACATCTACAATAGAGAATACACTCTTCTCCTTCTGTTGCTTTATGAACTGACAAACATCAAATCGGACTACCTCATCATTGAGCCTAAATTGTAGCTCATTTGCTCAGAAGTTAATTAACATGCTCCCAGTTGCGACAAAAGGTCTACCCAAGATTATGGGTGCCTCAAAGTTTACCTCACAATCCAGGATCACAAAATCGACAGGAAAAATAAAACTGGCCACTTTCACAAGAACATCATATACTATACCAACTGGCCACTTCGCTGATCTGTCTGCCATCACGAGTCTCATGTTAGTAGGCGTGGGATCTCCCAAATCTAACTTCTTATAAACTGCCTATGGCATCGGATTAATACTTGCCCCAAGATCACATAGGGCCTTTGCAAAATCTAGCAATCCAATAGTACACGGAATCGTAAATGCTCTAGGATCCACTTTCTTTTGCACTAAGGATCTTATAGAAATAGCACTACAATGGTGAAGATTGTCCACCTGTTCATAGCTCACTGTCCTATTCTTTATGACAAGATCCTTTATGAATTTAGCGTAGCCATGCATTTGTCCTAGTGCATCCACCAAAGGCACATTCACAGTCAACTGTTTTAGCATTGCCATGAGCTTTCTAAATTTCATGTCATCTATATTTTTCTTTAATCGGTGAGGAAATAGAGGGAGTGGTTTTGGCATTAATTTAACCACTACTTCTCCCTCCTTTTCCTTATCTTTTTCTAACTCATCAGGCTCCTGATGGTTAGATGGAATGCCATCATTATCCATCTTTTTAGACTCCACTGGATGGTCATCTTCTGCTTCCTCATCCAACTCTACCACATCATCAATCACAGGTTTGCCCATTGAAGGGCCCGATAATACTTTACCACTGCGGGTAGCAATCGACATATAAGACCCATAATTCTGAGAGTTTTGCACCATGTCACTCGATAATGTACCACTCTTTATTTGATTAAGTGCTGCTGAAAGTTGGTTCATCTGCTGCTCCAACTATTTTATAGAAGTTGAATGCGAATCGACCAACTCACTCATAGAGGATAAATCACTCTTCATTATTGTTATACCAATATTAGTCGACTCCACCCCTTTCAATAACTTTTCCATTATGTCCTCCATGGACATCTTACCCAAGCTAGTAGAAAGATTATCACATTTTCTGGGAGGAACATATAATCCACTCCTGCCATTTTTATTTTTCCAACTTCTTTGATTACGATCTCGGTAACCAGCTTTGTCATAGTAGTTCAGACCTTGATACCCTTGGATATTGCCTCGGAAACCCTCCCTGATTATTTAGATAGTTAGCCTCCTTCTCAGAATCAAACTTGGCTCCCCTACTTTGTGATCCCATGGCCTTCACTTTTTCTATCTTTCTCAATAGCAAATGCTTAGTAAGCAAATCCATCTGGGTTTTCATATGGGCCATGTCTTGATTTCTTTTTTCCTTTCTCTTGCATTGTTCAACTATCATACTACAAGACATAGTGGGGCTTGCTACCACAGAATCCCTGGTATGCAAAGCTCTACTTTTCTTAGTCAATCGCTCTAACATATCTGCAGCCTCAGTGAAAGTAATCTCTATGAATGCTCCCCCTGCAGCATTGTCCATGGTTGGTTTAGTGATGAAGCTTAAAGATCTGTAGAATATCTCCAACAAATGCTCATCGGTCATCTTGTGGTTAAGGAACTGTGTCAACTTTTTCTTGAATTTTATCCAAGTCTCATGGAGTGCCTCATTCGGCAACTGCCTGAAGTTACTAATCTTATCCCTCAACTGTAATATCCTGAAAGGCGAAAAGAACCTTTCTAGGAAAGCTCCTTTCAATTGCCTCCATTTTGTTATAGAATCAGGAGCCAACTCATTCAGCCACATTGTTGCCTCCCCAAACAAAGACAATAGGAATAACCGCAAATGAATTACATTCTATTCAACTCCAGGGTTGTCAAAAGATTTGCAGATGTTGATAAAGTTCACCAAGTGCATATTTGGGTCATCACCTGAAAGTCCACCAAACGACCCTTTGAGGTTAAGCAACTGAATCATGGTGTTTGTGATATTACGCTTCACTTCTGGTGCTAACGGTGGTGGAATAATTTCTCTTGTAGCACCAGGATCATCCAAATCTATGTCATCTTCCTCATCAGCTGCAAAATGCACAGCAAGTTGGCGGTTTGATATTCCTCTAGCTGCTTGATTCTTATTCACAATCGCAGTAACATTCTCAGCACGCCTCCTATTTACAGGATCAATTAGATGATCATCTCCCAGGTCCTCCTCAACTAGGTTAGGTTCATGAGCTGTTTGACCATCGTTTGGTTGATTTAATTGAGCTCTAGCCAAGACAGCTAGTCTATCTGCTTCTTGCTGATCTTACATTTTGCCAATTAATTGAGGTTCCGGATGATATGGTAATAATGATTCTCCTTACCTCCTCATACATGGCATGTAAAATAAAGATCCTGTAACGAACAAAAACAATAAATAAAAGTAAAATTAGGAACTAGACCAAATGCCAATTAATTTCATAAACTTAATTAACAACCATATTCCCCTGCAACGGCACCAAAATTTGATACACCCAAATTATAACTCTCGTTAGAAAGCGTAAGCGGTCGTCGTGAAATATAGAACCCAACTAGGTTGCGGTCAAATCCCATAGGATATACTGTGAAAATTAAGTATTATGATTATTAATGGATGGTTGATCGAAGGTTCCGGAGTAAAGGAGGGTTGTTCGTTAACAGTGAAGTATTCTTGTGGTAAATGGTGTTCCAACTAATGAATACACTTGAAAGGTTTGATTCAATGAGAATGAAGAAACTAGGATTATGTTCACCAAGATGTTGCAGCAGTAAAGGTTGTGAGTTATCTCAAATTCCTATGTAAAAAATTCCAATTGCAAGAATTATTGAACTCTAAAGTTCATTTATGCATTTCTCAACCTTAATAGATGATTACCCCTTAATTCTCTCGAACTTTATGAATATATTGATATGTTCAATTGATTTCTCAAATGGGTTAATCCTGTTAAGGCATCAACCCTTAACCCAGAGGTTAACGCGTTTGAGATCCTTGTAAATCTTCTTTTTTGCAAACACACACATTTCTACTCAAACAAGTGGTGTTCTTGGGCTTTCCCTTCAAGTTTGCAACCAAGAAAGATCATAATAATGAAGAGGATTTTATACAATTGTATTAGTTACAGAATTGAGGCAATCCCATAACCCTAAACAACTTCCATAACCTAGTTATGGGAGCTTTAGCCACACATCATAGCAAAAGAAGAAGATTTCATTGTATTTCTCATAAATAATTTAGGGAATTGCTTACAAAAATATCCAAGGAATTGTTCTTGATCTCCAAAGAAGAATAGTGAATAAAGTATTCAGATCCACAATTTTAGCTCTTTCTCAGAGAATAATAAGATATAAGTTGCTCAAAAGTTGAAAAACGGTTAAAAGATAAATGAAAGATACCTAATCTAAACCTAGACAGGTTATTTATATATTCCCAGGTGCTGGGGATTTAAAATTTGAACTCAGTATTGCCACGTCACAATTGACGACCAATTTGATGGATTGTCAGTGACCTAACGGTCTGTCACTGACTTGACGGTCCATCACTGAGGGTCCAAAATTTCTTCACTCTATTTAAGGTGTGATAGTCATATTGTCAGACTGTCACTGGTCTGACGATCCGTTACTTGGACTGTCGCTTGATCACTTGAGGAGAGTCATTTTGTCTTATGTTGACGGCCCATCACTAGTCTGATAGTCTATCACTTGAACCGTCACTTGGGTTATCCATTATGTACATCCTGCTTAGTGTCGACGGATACTCTGGCGGTCCGTCACAAGGTTGACGACCTGTCAATTTGGCCGTCATTTCCCTTTTTGTTCATGTTTTTCCATCTTTCCAAGTTATTTTTTCAGCTAAATCCTTAACCTAAAAAACATTAAAACCCAACATCAAATACACTAATGGTTGCTTAAAGACACCCAATTATCCCTTGTAAAAGATGTAAAATGGTCCGTTAAGAGCCAGAACATCAGTTTTGTTGGGTGAAGAAGTACAGAAGGCTATGATGATTTGAGAAGATCTCACAACAGACCCTATACAAGTAGTGCCTCCACAATTTTAAGGAAAAAACAACTGCACACAACTCTAATTAACAGGTAGGATAATTTCTCTTATGAGGCTTCAACTGAAGAGATGCATAAGCAATCACCTTGCCCTTCTACATAAAAACAACCCCTAACGCAACACCTGAAGAATCACATAAAGTGGTAAAACCCACGCTCTCCTTGAGCAAAGTCAAGATAGGAGCTAAAGTCAACAAATCCTTGAGATTTTGAAAGTTCACCTCACAAGCATCGAACCACTGAAAAGAAATATTTTTCTGGGTTAACTTGGTCTATGGAGCTGCAATGGATAAAAAAACCCTCAACAAAAAACTAATAATAGCTTGGTAAGCCAACAAAACTATGAATCTCGGTAGGAGAAATAGGTCTAGCCCAATCACGAACTACGATAATCTTGACTGGATCAACCATAACCCCATCCTTAGTCACCACATGACCCAAGAAAGAAACAGACTCTAACAAAATCTAGAACTTAGAGAACTTAGCATACAACTTCTCATCCCTTAATCTCTAAAGCATAATCCACAAATTCTCCTCATGCTCAACCTCACTCTTGGAATACACCAAGATATCATCTATAAACACAAAACAAAGGAGTCAAAATATGGTCGAAACAACAGGTTCATCAACTTCATAAATGCGACTGGGGCATTGGTCAGCCCGAAGGACATGACCAAGAACTCATAATGGCCATATCGAGTCCGAAAATCTATCTTCAAAATATTCGAAGCTCCAATCCTCAACTGGTGATAATCGAACCTCAAATCAATCTTTGAAAATACTGTATCACCCTGAAGTTAATCAAACAAATCATCAATGCAAGGAAGAGGATACTTATTTTTAGCTGTCACCTTATTCAACTGTCGATAATCAATACAAATCCGCATAGACTCATCCTTTTTCTTTACAAACAAGACAGGCACACCCCAAGGTGAAATACTAGGTTGGTTAAATCCCTTATCCAACAACTCTAGAAATTGATCCTTTAGTTCTTTTAACTCTGTTGGAGTCATCTTATAAGGAGGAATAGAAATGGGCTTAGTGCCCGGCTCAACATCAATAGCGAAATCAATATCTCAATCTGGAGGCATACCAGGCAAGTCCATAGAAAACACATCCATAAACTCACGGACAACACAGACAAAGTCCAAGGAAGGAAGCAATATAACACTGGTGTCACGAATATGAGCCAAGTAAGACAAACATCCCTTCTCAACTAATTTATGAGCTTGAACATTAGATATAATCCTCTAAGGACTCGAATGAAGTGCACCCTTTCAAGATATCCTTGGCACACCTGGCAAAGTTAAATTCATGGTCTTGGCATAACAATCTAGGATGGCATGATAGGGATCCAACCAATCCATACCCAAAATCAACTATATCTAATACAAGTAAATCTACCAAAGTCTCACGCCCAGCAAAAGTCATAACACAAGATTGATACACCCGATCCACTACTAAAGAATCACCTATCGGGGTAGATACACAAATAAGTATGGCAAGTGGCTCACTAACAGAATTAAAACCAAAAGCAAAATACACAGACACATGAGAGAATGTCGATTCAGGATCAAATAACACAGATGTAGGTCTGAAACAAATAGAAATATACCTGTGATCACAGGATCAAAAGCCTCTACCTCAGGTCTGGATGGTATAACATAACACTATCCACAACTACCAACTGGTTGAGTAGCCCCACGACCACCACCACAGGCTCTACCATCTATGCCTCCCGCATATTTGGTAGAATCCCTACCCCTCACAGATAAAATAAGAGTAGCTCTAAACACACGTAAGAATAGTCCTTGGCCACATGGCCAATCTTATCACACAAATAACAACCTCTACAACTAGTCTCAATAGAAGAATGTACAACTGGGGCTAAACGGCCAGTCTGAACTACTGAACTAGAAGATCCACCACCTGAACTCTATAAAGTCACCAACACTGACCTACTATGGTATCTACGAGAACCTCTAAAATCTCTACCTCAATAGGTATGACTCCAAAACTCACCAAAACGTTACGCTTTCTTTGCTCCTCCCTGGTATGCACTAAGAATATCCTCTATCATCTTTACATGATCCAAAATACTCTAAAAAGAAGCTCAAACACAACCATCTAAGACGTAGCCAACTGGAGAGAGACATCCAAACCCTTCACAAACTTTTGAATCTTCTCAGACTCAGTATAAATGCTATCATAGGAATATCTGGACAAGGCATGGAAATATGCCTCATACTCAACAATTGTCATGGGGCCCTGCTCCAAATGATCAAACTCATCCCACATCTGATCCCTCAAATTGTAAGGCATAAATCTCTCCAAAAAGGCATCAACAAACTGATCCGATGACAACTTAGGAGCATCAACAAGCCTACAGTTGAAAACTAATATCCACAAATCTCTCACAGCATCTTTCAACTAATAATAGTATAAGCCACACCATCCATGCAGAAAGAGTGAAAAATAACTCAAAACACAAGGTATTAAAGAATTTTGCACGATAAAGAATAAAATAAGAGAATTTTCCTAAAGACATCCTACAGCCTCTCGATGATAGATATGGAGGTCTACGTACCATCTGCGAGACTCTATAAGACATACTGTTCTTACACTGTTGAGACTAATGAAACCTACCTGCTCTGATACCAATTAGTCATGATCCAAAAAATGAGGGGCATGATGGCACTTGTCACGGCGTACCTTGACAAGTAAGACTATCACCCAACTGATACAAAAAAGATAAAAAGATAGAAATATCCTAAGGTAAGACTTCTAGAACAAAGTCGAACCATATAAGTAATCATAATAATACGAAAAGACATCCAAAATACAGATAATGGCCAAAACCAGGTATCAATAGTGTCAAAACTACTAATAAAATTTGAGAGTCAAATACATTAGAAAAATAACCACAATAAAATAATATCTATCTCTGAATACTAATAAAGACATAACTACTATAGAAAGATAGAGGTGAACTTTGAACGCATAAATGTCCAATCGCTACCTTGGAAGCTCTAACAATCGCCTAAGCCAAGCGAGTAGAGGCGCACCCGAGCTAGGACCTGCACCGAAAGGGCACAATAGGAATGGGAGACCACACCTGCAATAAAAAAATAACCGCACTAAGGGTACGCTACCTGCAATAAAAAATGTCCCATAACGATAGCCCACACCGCTTGCACTAACAGTTATAATCTATCACATATATTACAAAAATACACCAAGGTATAGAACACAAGTATACTTATCTCACATATAAGTAAAACAAGGGAGAACATGTAGAACAAGATCATCAAATCAAGTAAAGGAAGGTAAGTCAAGTACATAGAGGACTAGTCAATATAGAAAAACATCACAATATAAATATAATAAAGTAAGTCCAATGTACATGACGATGATGCATGAGGTCATTGCACAACCTTCAGGATTATCGCACAATCCCTGTATACACCTACGGAGGCACGCCTCCTAACACAGGACCCATGGGTGGTTCTTCAACCCGTATACAATCCATATATCTCATATCTCTTTTCCAACACATCCCTCAAAAAGAATTTCATAAGGTGTTACAATATACCCTCCCCAGCACATCCCTCAGGGAGGGTTTTAAAATGGTGTTTCCAGTGTTACTCAGGTGGTTCCACAATGGTACCAATGTTTCGTGAATGAGTATGATATAAGATGTAATACTCACAACCAATCACAATGAGTATTTCCACAATCAACCACATGATATATTTCCACAACTAACCATAATGATACATTTTCACAACCTACCACAATGATATATTTTCTCAATCATGTGAGCCAATATCCATTCATTATTTTTGTTTCATCTATGAATTTCCACATGTCTCATATACCAACAAGTATGAAAGTATAACAATACACCTGTGGTTCCATATTAGATATTTCAACAACACAATATAGTTATTCACATGTATTTAAGGCTACCAATATCACATAGAGCCCCACACAATCACACACATCACATAATATCTCAATTTCGATAATTATATCACATATAGGTCCCCGCATATGCAAAACACATAGATAGTTATTTTTCATAATTGGTTCCCACCCTTAACATTCATTTTATACCATCATTTACTACTCAGCTCAGTTCGAAAGAGTTAAGTCATAACCTACCTCAAAAGCCGAAATCAATCTGCTACACTTTGAACCCACGACTTTATTTTTTATGAACAATCTCAAACTTCACTAAAAATCACCAAATATAAAATCTACGCATCAAAATAAAACCAACGACACCCATATTGACTACTTTTGGTTCGGGGTCAGAACAAACCCCCGGAATGGGTTTTCAAAAAAGAAGGGCAAAATCAACACTTTACTTCAAAATCATGTTCCCCATACTTTTAGAAATATATAGCTGAAAACACAAGTCAAATTGAGTCAAAAATGAGGTTCGGAATGAATAAAAATTATTTTTAAGTTTTACCGGGTAAAATCTTTGAAATGTGGGTTAAAATCAAGCATCGGAGTTGTTTTGAAGGTTAAATTGATGAAAACCTAGTAATTATGAGATAAAAATATTATTCAAGTAAAAAGAAGTGAAATTGGGCTTTAAAATCAAGCCCTACATTTTTGGAGTTTTTAAGAAATTAATGAAGAAATTACTAAGAAAAGGGTGAATTATTACCTTAAATCTGCAATAAAAACCAAGAAATAGGTGTTAATCTAGCTTTTCAAGCTCCCGAAAACTTTACTTTTAAGTTTTCACACTATTTTAGGGCTTAATTCCCAAAATACAAGATGAAAAATGAGCAAAAAGGGCCTAAAAGAATATTTATATTGCAAAAAAATCTGGTTTATGCACCAGATTTTTCCCTTCAAGTTCACCCTGGACTTCGATGGGGTGTTCAAAATTCGTTCGGAGTTTGATATACATAAATGAACTATGCAACCATACTAAATTCGACATTCTGGACGCGTTGGAAAAGTCACATTTTCAAAAAAAATGTCGTTTTCACAAAGTTGACTCCCGAAGTCCGAAATTATAATTTTTCAAATCGAGGGTTGAAAAAACATTTAAAAGCAATAAAATCACACCAAATATGCTACCACCCTAAAATCGACATTTCAAATATGCTGGCAAAGTCGTATTTTCCATACGAGGTTGTTTCGACCAAATATGGGTCCCACACCCATATTCTCAATTTTCCAACTTTCGGATCAATAGTTCAAAATGAGCTCGATGCACCGAAACCCGATCCAAAGGTCTAAATTACCTAAAATTAATATTTCGGATCTTCTAGCGCAGTCCGTCCATCCATCTGTCGGACAATTCAAAAGATATCTCCATAAGTCTAAAATAAGGCTATTGAAGCCATTAAAAACCACAATATCGCATAAATGGTATCAGAATACATAAAAAATCGTGTCAATCACTCTTACACCCAAAAATACGATAATGCAACTACGAAGATGGCGTAAAATAGTCAAATCACATAAAATCACAAATTTCACATATTTCATCAAATTTTAGATCGTTACAAATTCGAATGAAATGTTATGCCCTTTGGATTAAAAAATGCTCCCTCTAAATTTCAAAATATTATGAATGGTATTTTCATGTTCTATATCAATTTTATAACAATTTATATTGATGACATACTGGTATTTTCAAAATAATAGAAATACACTTCAAATATCTAGATTTATTCAACAAAATTATTTTACAAAATGGGTTTGTAATATCTAAACCTAAAACGTCTCTTTTTCAAATAAAAGTTAAATTTTTAGGACATAATATTAAAAATGGTAAAATAGTACTCATAAATGGAAGCATTGAGTTTGCTTCAAAATTTCCTGATGTTATTACTGAAAAAATCCAACTATAGAGTTTTGATGAGTCTAAATTATATTTTTTTCTTTTATAAAGGATCTTGCTAAGGATACATCTATTTTATATGATAAATTAAAAAAGATCTAAAAATTTGGATGGAAAATCATACTCAAAACAGTCAAAAATATTAAGCAACGGTTAATAACCTATCATGCCTTATATTAGCTAATCCTAATTAGGAAAAGATAGTAGAAACATGCTTTTGATATTGGATATGGTGATTTTAAAACAGGATTCCCCACAAGATCAACAAGCATATATTGATCAATTTTATTTGAAAAAATGAAATAATTTCCAAGAAAATTATTCAACTTATGCAAAAGAAATCCTTGCAATAGTAAAATGTGTTTTGAAATTTCAAGGAGATTTATATAATTAAAGTTTTTAATAAAAAATGATTGCCAAGAAACAAAATTTATATTAAATATATATTATAAACATGATATTTCTAAACAAATGTTTGCAAGATGACACGTTTTATTAGCTCCATTTGATTTCAAAACACAATATTTAAAGTGATTTGATAATAGTCTTCCCGATTTTCTGACTAGAAAATATTTAAATGAATATCTTTTCTCTTATACAGGATGAAGTCACAATTTTTAACCTCCTCTAATAGAGGCAGAGAAAGAGGACGAGCAGGAAGGGACCGAGGGGATGTGTTAGTCCAAATAGGAAGCCAAAATAAATAGTTGCAAATATTGCAAGCACCTCAGATCTTAATAAAGATTAGCAAATGTATTAGAAATTTTTACATTTTATTAAATTCAAAAGTGGAGAAAATGACACCCCTTCATATTCTAGTGTTTTGACAGATGATAATAATGAGAACATTGAACAATATGAATAAAGTGAAATAGATTAGGTAATACTTTTCCTGGATCAAAATGATTTGAAATGGAAAAATGATTATGACAATTAATGCAGATTGCCAAAGGTACCTCGATGCTACATCATATACCATTACCACATATAAATATATAATGCATTTTGAGATGATACTCTCTAATTCAGGATCAGCTGAAATTCATCATTTTTACCCAACTAATAATACTAGAAAAGTTTATAACTTTTCAAAAATTATTGTCAAAAAGATTTTTACTCCAGAAGATAGGGGTATTAGTACTCTCAAAGAAAAGAATTATCATCATTCTGAACAAAAAATTTCAGTCAAATTTAATTACTGGGATTACGTTAAAAGCTTTAATAAAGCTCTTTTATATGAAAATCCTAATAGGAAACACCCATGATTTATAAAAATTTGTGGGAATGTTCTTAATTAAAATATTCCTAATGATTTGGACGATAACGAATTTATTATGGACCATCTATAAATATCCTATCAGAACCATTCAAAAGTTTATAGATTGAATAGGTAGAAGTATCTCCAACATTAATAAAATTAGAGAAAGATAATATCTATTTTAAAGAAATTTCTACTATGTATTTTTTTTATTGAATTGTCTATTTCGTGGATAATGAAATGGTCTATTAAAGTAAAATCAAGTCTTAATAATTTTTCATGCCTCAAAAGAATATTTTATACAAAATTCTGGAATAAATTAAACTAGAAAATTGCTGAAAGTCATATTCATGGACAAGTAATAATTGATTCTATTAATGTAATCATTGCTAAGTACAAAGAACAAAGAGATATGACACCAATACAATAAAAGAAAGACATTAGTCCCTTCAAGAGTATTGTTAGATAATATCAAATGAAAAAGGAGATTATATCCAGGTAAAAAATAATAGCTTCATACATGGAGAAAGTAAACAAAGATTTAGTGAGAATTCTTAACATGGAGAATGCATCAGATGTTTCCATGGCATCTGTTGATCATACCACAGACAATGAAGAGGATTGTTTAGCAGGAGAATCACAAGCATCCAAAGCAATGGTGAAATTGATCTTGATGAATACATGTAAAAGTTCAAAGAAAAATTGAAAGAATCTTCCACGTCAACAAAATACAAAGGAAAGAAAATAAAATTATGAGAGACACCAGGCCCTATATCATAAAATAATTTGGGGGCAATGACATATTGAGTCAGCTTTTATTAAGCATCTTTTACATAGCTTTTATAAAGCTTCCAATAAGAAGATGTGACAAATAAAGTAAGTTAGTCAACATAGTTATGATGTACAAGTAGACAAGTAAAAGTCACATTTTTCATTGTCTAGTTTTTACTTTGTCGTTTACAAAAGAGAATCCTCTATATCAGGATCTCATTTTATGCACGTGGAGGCATGTTTTTAGAAACCAACTCACTTTTTCCACTTTTTCACTCCCATTGTAAAATATTTATCTATCAATAAAAGTCTAGCAGTTTATTTAATTTTCAGAAGGCACTAGTTAAGCTTCTTGAATTTTAAGGTACTTTAAATTTCTGTTGTTTATTTTATCATCTTTACTTTAACTTAGCCTGAATGATAGGTTAAATATCTTGTATTAAACTATAACACAACAAACTACTAATATAATATGACACTAAATCCTTAATAAGAATCTTATCAATCAATGATGCTAAGATAGCTATTAATAATTCTGATAATAATAATTTTAGTTCGGGCTATATGCTGGAAGTCTTATTAGAAGGCCCATTGAAGCCAAAGGTGGCATTTAGGGCAATGTGTGGACTCGTAATGAATCAAAATTATTACTATTAGAATTATTAAACGAGCGTAAAAGTTCCTATAGTATCATTGAAGCGATCTGATTCTCGTTATATAAATATTTTCTCTGTCTCAATTTATTTGTCACTTTTATTTTTTTGAGAATTAAACAATTTAAATTGGATCGTAAATTTGGGAACTCAATTTTCAAGATTTTTTAAATAAAATTTATATATTTGAAATGATGTAAAAAGTATTAAAAATCACAATTGTTGACATTTCAAAATATTTTAAAAATCATATGAAAAAATTATGGTCAAGGAAAACTTATTTAAATCTCAAAATTCAAAAAATGACACAAATTATTCGTGCAAGTTGCTACTTATTCAACAAGGAATTTCACTATCTTAGGACAATTAGAGTTTCTGCCGCAGTTTATCTTGAGACAAAATTTGTTTTACCTTTCATAATGTTGGGCCCATGCTGACACGGGGCTCACCCCCCAGTATATTATAGAAGAAAAAGGTTTCGACATGTCTTCTTATGCTGCCTACTTCAGCTGCTTCAATTGTGATTTTACTATATCACCTCTAATTAATTATTATAAGTTATTTATGTATTAAAAAATTAAAAATATTTAATAAAAAATAAAATAGACATTTATGATATTTTTGCTTTAGCTGCTTCAACCATAGTTTTATTAAATATCACTCCTAATTAATTATTATAAGTCATCTACGTATTAAATAATTAATAATATTTAATAATAAAAGATGAAATAGATATTAAATAATAAATTAACTTTTGATGTTTTAAATTAACTTGACCTCTTATATGAGGCCCACTTAATTTTTTTCAGAAGTATTTTCTATAGTAATTTTCTATATCAATTCTAATTAGTTGTTGTAAGTCAAATAAGATGTGTCTGCTTTGCTGCTTCAAACATGATTTTACTATATCACCTCTAATTAATTATGATGGTCATCTAAGCAATGTGCCACTTAAATCGAAATAGAAAAAAATATTATAAATCACAATAATTAAAAACTAAATTATTTTAAAAATATAATTGACTATCAATGCCACAAAAATTTGGACAAAGTTGTAACATATATTCTTTGAAAATTACATAAAAAAAATTATAAATTACAATAGTTAACAATTTAAAAAATCTAAAAAAAATAATTTGTCATACATATTTTTAAAATATACATAAAAAATACTATAAATCACAATAATTAACAATTTAAAAATTTTAAAAATATAAAATATTTAGTTGACTCTGGAAATTATATCATACCACTAAAATTGGAATAAAAAAAAGTATTATAAATCACAATAATTACAAACTTAAATTAATTTAAAATATAATTGACCTAAAAGTTTCGACAAGGTGAGTAATATATATTATTTAAAATTACATAAAAAAATATTATAAATTATAATGGTTAACAACTTTAAAAATCTAAAAACACATTAAAAATATGATTAATTATCTAAATTCTATTTTTGTCACATAAATTAAAATAAAAAATTTAACATATATTGAGTCAATGCTAACATGGGTCCCTGATAACTAATCCTAAAAAGTAAAGATGAGGGATATGAATGAAAACTCGATAGAAATAAAATAGGTTGCTCTTTTGAATCTCCATTTTGAGATGACAAAATCATCGTTCACGCCATTAAGTAACTCGGGGCTTTGGGCTACAGGTGATAAAAAAGTTTTAAAATGAGGTGCAGGTGACACAAGTCTTAATAATTGAGTGGAGGTGACAATTACTTAATTATGGATTAAAAAAGTTTGAGAAATTTCAAAATAACCCACAAGTTTTTAGATTTACACTTTAATTCAAATGTTAGTTAATATAATGGGAAACAAAGGGAACAAAGGCGTGTTTTTCTCTCTCCTCATTTATTGTTATTTTCTCTCTCTTTGCGATATTTGTTGTTCATTATTGCTGCTGCTTTATTCGTCATCTTCTGATTCATTATCATCATCTTATAATTCATTATCATCTTCATATTCTTCTTGTTGACCATTGTTGTTGTTGTTGTTGTTACCGCAACTGCTGCTCTTTGACCAATTTCTTGTGTTAAATTTTATTTCGTACATCACTTTCAACACTTGAGAGGAGACTTGGTAAGTCAAATTATGCTTTTTAGTTGAATTTGTCATCTGGGTAACTGCTAGTGTGCTGTTTTTTCAACAATAACTAGCACGCGAGCATGAATGCAACATAAGAGCAATCTGTTTAAACAGATCCATCATCTGTGGCACCAGATAAATGTTATGCTGCAATAGTAGACTCATGTTGGATTCATGTTTATGGTTCTAGGTGCCCGTACTATGAATCGAATAGATAGATAAGCTGTTACAACAGATTAATAATTTGTTGCACCAGATTAGTAATCTGCTTCAATAGATAAATAATTTATTGCACCAAATTAGTAATCTGTTCCAACAGACAAGTAATCTGTTGCAACAGAATATATATTTATTGCAAAAGAATATTTATCTAATGCAACAGATGAATAATTTATTTCGAACAATAAAATACACCTCCTGTCACAAACCCAACAGATAACTCAACTTATATGTTAATCTCTTGCTATTGATGCTGGATTTAAACTATTCTTTAATTGTAGACATGTCATTTGTTGAGAAAAAAAATAGACAGAATAAAAATTAAATAAGAATTAAAACGTCAAATGCATCAAACATAAATTTTTTATTAAACAAAAAAAATAAAAATACATAGGTAAAATAAAAAAAAACTTAATTATCATTATCATCATTATTATTTGTATGGTCAGCCGGCCAATCTTCAACCGGCAGCAGCAGCTCCCTCCTCAGCCTGCGGATCTCCTGCAACATCCTTAATCTGACGGTGGCCAACCCCCACTACAGGTCATAAACCTCCTTCTGCAGTTCCCCCATGGCATCTCGTAAAATAACGGCATCCCATAGTGGATCAGCCATATCTAGAAAATGCATAAGTTCGCAAAACACACACGTAAAAGCAAAAGTAAAGAAAAGAAAGAATTCAAATGTAATACAATGTATATTTACACAAAAATCAAGAAAAAAACTTACCAGAGATAAGAAAAGGCTATCATGTCCTTGAAGAGAAAGTAGTTGAAGGTGTAACAAGAGCAAGGAATAAATAGAGTGTAGTAGAATGAACGATTGAGTAAGGAGGGACCTATTTATAGAGGATTGAACTTGAATGTGTTAGGAAAAAAGTCGCAACTGTTCACCTCTATTTATTAATGACATTTCTCACTTACTATGAAAAGTTATGACTTAATTAAATTAAGCAATATTGTGATAAGTCATGACTTTTCAGCTTATTATTATTTATAATTAGTTCTTTTTAGGAATCATCTTTATATTGAGTTGTGACAACATATTATATAACTGTTGCATCAGATAACTAATATGTGACAACAGATATATCATCTGTTGCAAAAAATAGATAACCTTCTGTTGCATCAGATAATATATCTGTTACAACATATAATCTATATATCTTTTTTTTTAAATTATCATCATGACATCCAAATTTTCTGACTTTTTAATTATATAAATTAATAAAATAGATTTAAAGGCGCAACTGTTCACCTCCATTTATTAATGACATTCATGATTACTGTAAAAAGTTATGACTTAATTAAATTAAGCAATATTGTGATAAGTTATGACTTTTCAACTTATTATTATTAACAATTAGTTCTTTCCAGGAACTATTTTTATATTGAGTTGTGACAACAGATTCTATATCTGTTGCATCAGATAACTCATCTGTGACAACAGATATATCATCTGTGGCAACAAATAGATAACCTGTTGCATCAGATAATCTATCTATTGCAACATATAATCTCTCTTTTTTAAAAAAAATTATCATCATATTAATCCAAATTTGCCGACTTTTTATTATATAAATTAATAAAATAGATTTAAAAACAAAAAAATTTTTGGTGATATTCTTACGGTTTAAATTGTGTTTATCATTTATTTTCTTATTATTTTCTGTGAAAAGAAATGACTTAATTAAATCAAGTTAGTGATTTTTTTATTATTGTGGCAAGTCATGACTTTTCAGCTTATTATTATTAATTAGTTTTATATTTAAATTAACCTTTTTTCTCAATTTAAAAATCAATGACACTTGGTTTTCAATAACCGTTTCTTTAATAAAATAATAACCATTTTGTTTATTAAGTTATGGCAACAGATTGTATATCTATTACATTAGATAACCCATCTGTTGCAACAGATATACCATCTATTGCATATCTGTTACAATAAATTGACCATCTGTTTTAGAAGCTTTTTTGATTTCTTCTAACAACTGATTCATCAGTCGCAACAGATGAGGAATTTGATGCATCAATAACATTGTTTATTTGTTGAATGTGTTTAGACAAAAAGTCACAGTCACGACTATTCACCTTTTTCTTAGCAATAATCATATAACTTAATTAATCCAATGTTGTGACTTTTTTTAAATTAAATAATCTTTCTTTTACGGTTATAAATTGTGTATATCATTTAGTTCCTTATTATTTATTAACGAACCTTTTTTAAGAGAATCATGATTTTTCACCACCCTTTGTTGCCACAAGTGCTCAATCTCTACCTCCAACCGTCGATATGTTGAGAATAGGAAATAAATAGAATAATAATTAAATATTAAATAATAATTAAAAATTCAAAGTCGACCAAACCAAACCAAATAAAAAATATACATAGATTTTTGAATCCCTTATAGGTAGATCCGATATAAAAAAGGAAAATACATACGCTAAAAGAAAGAAAAAACATAACCTAATTATTATTATCATTATTATTATTATTATTGTTGTTGTTGTTGTTGTTGTTGTTGTTGTTGTTGTTATTATTACTATTATTATTGTCAACCGGATAATTTTCATCTGGTAGTTGTAGGGCCCTCCTCAGCCTTGCTTCGAAGTCAGCCAAATCCCTCTGGAGTTCCTACAAGGAATAGATATGAATCTTCTTGTATGAATCTGGATTAGCCATATTTGTATTGTAAGTGTAGTAGAATGAATGAGTGAGAGTAAGGAGGGGAGTAAGGAAAGGAGGCCAGAGGGACTTATTTATAAATGATTCAATTGAAAGGGGTGACTTAGTTAAACAAAAAACCACGACTGTTCATATCCCTTAATTAAATAAAACTGGTGACTTTTCGAATATGTAAATTAAAAAAAATGGATCTAAATACAATATTTTATCTTTTTATTGTATTTTGGAAAGAAAAGAAAATTACTTTAAAATAAATCTAAAAGATGGGTAATCTGTTGCAAAATATATTCCATTTATCAGATAACTTACAACATATTGACAATTTGTTGCAACAGATGGATATATCAGTTTGCTTTTCCAACAAATGTGGCATATGTTGAAACTTGTTAGTCATCTGTTTATTCAATTTAAGCCATAGATGGGCTAGGAAAAATAAAGTGTGTGCAGATGGATCCACTATCATATGTGTGTGAGTTAGGTAGTATTACTTATAAGGCCACCGGGACAACACACACAAAGTACAATGTTTTTGTAAATATAGTTTTTAACTGATTAGGCACTGATCATTCAAACAAGATCCTGCATTGTACAGTTAAGTTTGATGAGTTCGAATTGATAAGGCTGAGAGCCTCATGAAGATGGTGCAGATACCCTATTATGAATTACTGATGGTTGTTGCTCGTGTTTATGCGTGTCAAGTTTTGAGAAGGGATCAATATTTGGTGTCAATGCAGAGAACCAATAGCGATTAGACTTAACTTTAAGTGTGCATTGGACTTTGAGAACACCTTCGAAGCCTCGCACTGCATTAAATAAGAACGAAAACCCAATAGAAATTCCCCTGGCCCAAATTTATATGGAAGAGTTGATCGAGAAGATGATTATACTCCATAAGGAGCCGAAGGAGAATGCCTGTGAGGGAAAGGGTAGTTGATGAAAGACTATATCATCTGAGAGCTAATTAAAGAAGAGACATAGGGTAGAAAGTAACTTCTAGTGAATCTGGCCGATGGAATTATCATAAAATGTGAGAAATCTGAATCAAGTGCGAATATGAAAGTGTATCCGGTAATGTAAATTTGGTTGTTGTCTCTCTGAAAGAAAATAATGCAGATGGACACTTTGCTAGGGAGCTACAACTAGGTAGTGTGGTTGGGATTATCACCTAGATAGAAAATAGCAAAATACTAAGAAAGCAGCCTTAAGGGCTTCAAGGGTTAAAATAATATACAATAAGTCTAGAAAACTTGCACCAACAGCAACTGCAATTAAAGTAAGAAATCTAAGCAAAGGCGGTAATTTTTGAATTTTAAATTGCATCTCATGCATTCTTGTTTATGGTTTCGATTAGGTCCGCTGTTGTTGACCTGATTGGAACCATAAACGTGATTGAAAGGAAAATTAAGTATCATTACTTCCTTAGCAATATGGATTAATTGATTGTGTTTTATAGCCTTAGCATGTTTTCAACATTTCTTAGAGAAGATTAGAGGCTTGCTCTAATTTGTGAATTTCGATAATTTTCAAGCTTGCCTCCAGCTTGCTGATTCTGCATTTAAGCTGGTCGTTGCTATCTTCGATGTTGGTAGAGAGTTCCTGATCTCTTGTGAGCTCGATCAGGAACACTACCTTCAAAGTTGTGGCATTGAAGAAGGCATTCAGAATATTTTCTTTAGAAGCCTTAAAGGATACATGGAGGGTCGCTGTGTTTGCTTTAGGTAAAAATTTGTTGATTCACACTGAAGATGTGGTCCCAACAGTTGAACAACAATCTTTTATCGAACGTTTCTCAATGCGGCTTGCTAAACTAATTTGATAAACTAATAAGCAAAGAGTTATGTAGCATGTAATCTAAACCGACTCTACCAAGCCTATCAAATGTTACGTAACTCTAGGCTCATTACCCTATCAAAAAAATTTGACCGAGTTAGTGCACAAATCAAACGAGCTCAATCTCTCAGCCTTTCTGCTGATCACTCTTCTCCAATATAGATGGCAAGAAATCTGCTATGCAAAAGTTTTCATCATCGCCAGAAATGCTTGCTAGGGCGCACGTCTTCAGAAGACATCAATAGTAATCTCCCAATATCAAGTGATATTGAGAGGTTACTAGTCATGCCTTCTCAAGACGTTCGCTACGACATAAATTTCTACTGATGACAAGATATCTGCCATGCGAAAGTCTACACCGTCAGCAAAAATTCTTACTAGAGCAAAAGTTTTCAGAAGGCATTATCTCTCAACATCAAGGAAGTCTTGTATGAAAGTCTTCAGAAGACAATAAAAAATAAGAAAGTTTTCAGCAATGACTACACATAATTATGGCATCAACAACCTCACAAGATTCACTCCTCATAAAAAAAAGAGGTAGAAATATTTTCATTTGCATTCGCATGTTATTTATTTAACAAACCAAACATAGATAAAATAAATCACGCATTTAATACATCTTTGTTTGGTTTGTTAAATAAATAACATGCAGATGCAAATGAAAATATTTTTGCCTTTTTGTTTGTATTAAGAGTGAATCTGGCGAGGTTATTGATGATAATTATGTGTAGTCATTGATGAAAACTTTATTATTTTTGAATGTCTTCTGAAGACTTTTGTACAAGACTTCCTTGATATTGAGAGATTATTAATAATTCATTCTGAAGACTTTCGCTCTAACAAAAATTTCCACTGATGGTATAGACTTTTGCATGGCAGATATCTTATCATCAGCAGAAATTCTTGTCGTAGCGAATGTCTTGAGAAGTCATGAATAGTAATCTCTAAATATCACTTGATATTGAGAGATTACTGTCGATGTCTTCTGAAAACTTGCGCCTTGGAAAGCATTTTTGGCAATGGTAAAGACTTTTGCATAGCAAATATCTTGTCATCTATATTGGAGAAGAACGATCAGCAGAAAGGCTAAGAGATTGAGCTAGTTTGATTTGTGCACTAACTCGGTCAAATTTTTTTTATAGGTTATTGATCCTGGAGTTACGTAACATTTGGTAGGCTTGGTAGAGTTGGTTTAGATCACACGCTACAGAACTTCTTACTTATTAATTTATCAAATTGGTTAAGCAAGCTGCATTGAGAAACGCTCGATAAAAGTATGTTGTTCAACTGCTAGGACCACATCTTTAGTGTGCATCAATACATTTTGACCTAAAACAAACACAGTGACCCTTTATGTATCCTTTAAAGCTTCTGAATAAAGTATTCTGAAGTCCTAAAATGCCACAACTTTGAAGATGGTGTTCTTGATCGAGTTCACAAGAGATCAGGAACTCTCAACCAACTCATAGATGGAAACGACAAGCTTGAATACAGAATCAACAAACTGGAGGAAAGCTTGAAAATTATCGAAATTCACAAACTAGAGCAAGCCTCTGATCTTCTCTAAGAAATGTTGAAAGCATGCTAAGGCTATAAAACACAATCAATTAATCCATATTGCTAAGGAAGTAATGATACTCAATTTTCCTTTCAATCACGTTTGTGGTTCCAACCAGGTCAACGGAAGTGGACCTATTCAAAACCACAAATAAGAAGGCATGAGATGCAATTTAAAATTCAAAAATTGTCATCTTCGCTTAGATTTCTTACTTTAACTGCAGTTGCTGTGGGCGCAAGTTTTCTAGACATACTGTACATCATTTCAACCCTCGATGCCCTTAAGGCTGCTTTCTTAGTCTTCTGCTATTTTCTATCTAGGTGATAATCCAGACCATGCTACCTAGTCGCAGCTCCCTTGCAAAGTGACCATCTGTATTATTTTTCTTTTAGAGAGACAATAAATGAATTTACATTACCGGATACACTTTCAGATTTTCACTTAATTCAGATTTCTCGTGTTTTAAGATAATTCCATCGGCCGGATTCGCTAGAAGTTACTTTCTACCCTATGTCTCTTCTTCAATTAGCTCTCAGATGATATAGTCTTTCATCAACCACCTATTTTCCCTCGAAGGTATTCTCCTACCGCACCTATTGGCGTATAATCATCACCCCGAGAACCCAACCATATAAATTTTGGCTAGGCAAATAACTATATTGGTTTTTAGTTCTTGTTGGATGTAGTGCTAGACTTCAAAGGCCTTTTCAGAGTCCAATGCACCCTAAAAGTTAGTCTAATCGCTATTGACTCTCTTTACAATAACACCAAAACTAGATCCCTTCACAATGCTTGACAAATAAATATGAGCAACAACCTACATTAAATCTTAACGAGGTATCAAAACCATATTCATGGTCTCTCAGCCTTATCAGTTTGTACCTACTAAACTTAATTGTAAAATTACAAATATCTTGTTTGAATGAACTATGACTAATCGGTAAAATAACATTCACAAAATCAGTGTACTCTATGTGCGTTTTCACGATAACATTATCAGTAATACATACCTCCCATATATAAAGTGGTTCCATCTACATGCAACTTATTCCTCCTAACCCATCTTTATTGCAGCCTCTTGTGATGGTCGGACAAAAGTTGATCAACTTTTAATTTCTTATATCTACAAAGAAGAGGAAAAAAATTAATGTCATAGAAAGAACATTATCTATTTGTTGCAATAGATGTAGAGTCTGTTGCATCTAATGAGGAGTCTGTTGCATCATAAGATGAGTCTGTTGCATCAGATGTGGAGTCTAATACAACAGATATGGAGTCTGTTGCAATAGATGTAGAGTCTGTTGGAATATATAAAACCAGCCTTTTTGGTGGTTTGATTTGTTCCCACAGTTGCTCCGTCTATTGCAATATCACCAACATCATAAACTACAACGAAACAACAAATAAAAAGCATCAACAACAAAGAAAACAACAACATTTGTTCCAACAACAAAGAAGCAACATCCTATGTTCCAACACCATCAACAACACCATACCACAAGTTCCAACAACGCCAACTCCAC
This sequence comes from Capsicum annuum, assembly GCF_002878395.1. Taxonomy (NCBI): domain Eukaryota; kingdom Viridiplantae; phylum Streptophyta; class Magnoliopsida; order Solanales; family Solanaceae; genus Capsicum; species Capsicum annuum. Next base: position 210,002,621 of record NC_061113.1, on the reverse strand, counting down.
CAACAACATCAATAACAATATCAACAATAAAGAAACAAACAAAATACATACAAAAAATGATACTACCAATAAGGCTTTTAAACTTCTCCCAATAGATGACTTTTTTCTCATATTGTAATAAAAATTCTTGGTTCATTTATTCAACAATTAAAAGTTTCTTCAAATTTTTTAAATAACAATGATATGGGTAAATGGTAATTAAATAAAAAAATAGATGTAAATATCTTGCAAAGAAGAAGAAGAGAATGAAAAAGAAATAGTGAACCATACCTTAATGTCAAAAGGGGATCAAAACACCAATTTCAGTTGATGAATCTAAGATATAGATCGATTTAGATTTGAAAGGATCTTTATGAGAAAGAGAAGAGAAAAAAGGATGTGATAACCCTAAAGAAGAGAAAAAGAAAAAGGTGAGAGACAAATAAAATAAATTTAGGGCTGAAGGAGAGATGAGATAATTCTAATTTCTAAATGTACTATCCTTAATATTAAATGACTAAACAAAGTGTATTTACACAAATTTATATTTTCAAAGCATAATTAATAAGGCTAATTTGTAAACTACATCCCTAATTAATATTTTCTTAATGAGTGTGTCAAGTCAATAGGGGTCAACTAATATAAAATGGAGGAAGTATTAGGGGTTTCAATGTTTATTAATAATATTCATTAATAATTTAAGGGGCATGAGGAAGAAAATGGGTGACATTGAAAAGACAAGACAAGACTACTTAATGACTTTTTTGAGTTATCCATGAAAAAATTTTACCGGCTTTAGTAGTACTACTTTATCTACTCAAACAGAAACTTGCTTTAAAATTAAAAGAAAAAAGAAGATTTTCAAACAAATATGTCATCTATTGCAACAGATATAAATATTTGTTTGAAAAATCCCAACAGCTCAATTATGTGTGACAACAGATGCAAATGTCCATTTGATAACTAAATAAGATATTTCATCTGTTACAACAGATATCAATATCTGTTTAAAAGTTTCCAATAGCTCAATCATCTGTCACAACAGATGTAAATGTCTATTTCATAATTAAATTAGATATGTTATCTGCTGCAACAAATATGATTATCGGTTTGAAAATATCCAATAGCTTAGTCGTTTGTTGTAACAGATTTCATTGTAATTGATTTAGGTGGAACTAGGGATGAATTAATAAGCTCACAGGGTCAATAACAACTTTAATTGAGTCTTTGCATTTGCATGATGTTGGTATTACATTCATCCCGACTCGAGTCGTCGATCGATCACTCTAAGTTGAAATGAGTTCTCATTAACTTAAAGTTAAGATTAATAGTACCTAAATTGATTTAGGTAGAGTAAGAAATGAATGAATGAGCTCACAGGATCAACAAAAACTTTAATTGAGTCATTGTATTTGCATGGTGTTGGTATTGCGTTCATCCCGACCCGAGTTGTCGATCAATCACTCTGAGTTGAAATGAGTTTTCATTAACTTAGTGTTAAGATTAATAGTACCTAAATTGATTTAGGTGGAACTAGGGATGAATGAATAATCTCACAGGGTCAACAACAACTTCAATTGAGTCATTGCATTTGCATGGTGTTGGTATTATGTTCATCCCGACCCGAATCGTTGATCAATCACTCTGAGTTGAATGAGTTCTCATTAACTTAATGTTAAGATTAATAGTACCTAAATTGATTTAGGTGGAACTAGGGATGAATGAATAAGATCACAGGGTCAACAACAGCTTTAATTGAGTCATTCCATTTACATGGTATTGGTATTGCGTTCATCCCAACCTGAGTCATTGATCGATCACTCTGAGTTAAAATGATTTCTCATTAAATTAATGTTAAGATTAATAGTACCTAAATTAATTTATGTAGAACTATGGATGAGTGAATGATCTCACAGGGTCAACAACAACTTCAGTTGAGTCGTAGCATTTGCTTGGTGTTGGTATTGTGTTCATCCTGACCCGAGTCAACGATCGATCACTCTAAGTTGAAATGAGTTCTCATTAAATTAATGTTAATATTAATATTATCTAAATTGATTTAGGTATAACTAGGGATGAATGAATGAGCTCATAGGGTCAAGAACAACTTCAATTGAGTCGTTGCATTTGCATGGTGTTGGTATTGCATTCATCCCGACTCGAGTCGATCGATCGATCGATCACTCTGAGTTGAAATGAGTTATCATTAACTTAATGTTAAGATTAATAGTACCTAAATTGATTTAGGTGGAACTAGGGATAAATGAATGAGCTCACAAGGTCAATAACAACTTTAATTGAGTCGTTGAATTTGCATGGTGTTTGTATTGCGTTCATCCCGACCCAAGTCATCGATCGATCACTTTGAGTTGAAATGAGTTATCATTAACTTAGTTTTATAATTAATAGTACCTAAATTGATTTAGGTGTAACTAGGGATGAATGAATGATCTCGCAGGGTCAACAGCAACTTCAATCGAGTGTTTGCATTTGCATGGTGTTTGTATTGCGTTCATCCCGACCCGAGTCATCGATCGATCACTTTGAGTTTAAATGAGTTATCATTAACTTAGTTTTAAAATTAATAGTATCTAAATTGATTTAGGTGGAACTAGGGATGAATGAATGATCTCACAGGGTCAACAACAACTTCAATTGAGTCTTTGCATTTACATGGTGTTGGTATTGCGTTCATCCCTACCCGAGTCGTCGATCGATCACTCTGAGTTGAAATGAGTTCTCATTAACTTAATATTTTAAAAACTATATCTTTTGAAATTTTAAAAATTAATTAAGATCAATTTAAACCAAATTAACAATTTCAAAACTTGTCATTCTTTTCCAAAATTACAAATCAACCCATAGAAATCATCCATTTGCGGGAAAAACTTGCCCTCATTTCAAATCTCCAATTCTCACTCCCTCCTCTCTCTCTCTCTCTCAATAATACAAACAATACTTACTCTACATATTGCTCAACCCTTCAAAATAGATCTCTTTTCTTCCCATTTCCGACCACATAGTTGTTATTTTTTACTTTATTCTCGCTTGTATCCGTCATTTTGTCTGTCTTTACAGGTAACATAGTTCGAAAAGAGTTTGACATTTTTTTTTATTCTAAAAATTAGGGATTTTTAGTTAATGATGAAAAAAAACTTTTAGTTGTATTATCTTCGAGAATGGGTTAACAATTTTATGTTTTGATGCTAAAAAAGTAGGAAGCACCCGAGAAAACCCTAGTTTTTGTCTCAATGTTTTGTTGACTGTCATGGTATTATTGATGGTGTTTGTGATATTGTTGGTGGCTTTTGCTGATGGTGTCGATATTTGTATTTTTGGTGGTGGTGTCGGTGGTCTTGGTGGTATTGATGGTGGCATTGGTTATGGTGGTGGTGGTCCATCTGTTGCAACAGGTGGAAGATCTGTTGGGAGATATTAAATAGGTCTTCAAACAGATTGTCCATCTGTTCCAACTAATGGGTTATTCGTTGGAGTATATTTTTATAATGTGGCATAGAATAGTTTATTAAAATTTATCTTATCTTTTTAAAAACAATAATGCAGACGTCAAATGCAATGTATTTTTTATTTTTCTATTGTTTGTAGTTAAAAGATATCTCCCAAGAGAAAAGAAACTGAAAGTGGAGAAAGTGGATCAACTTTTGATCACCAAACAAAAAAGGCTAGAGTACAGATAGATTCGAAGGAACTTCCAGAATATTCTCTGACAGGGCAAAATGAAGCTGAGGAAAGTGATAACACCTTCTCACCAATGGGGCTTGAAATAATATCAAAATCCCAGCATGATTCTGTCAAAACCATTAGTATTAAAAAGTTTCAAGTTACGATGCTGATGAATAGCCCTAACGCAGTATTTAGTGATCTTGTACTGAAATGTCAGTTGGGGAAACCTTTTGATGAACTTAGGATTATTAAGAAGAATGAAAACATAGATGGACTTTTTAAGAAGAGCTTCTTTGCATACTTTCTCGAGCTGTCTGAGGACCATACTCTCTGTTTCCCAATAAGCACGGTATATGGCCCTCTCAAGCACAGGATCAAGTATGTGGGGGATGATAAAGATTTGATGGAGGGCGGAAAAAAGATAGATGAAGTCTGGATCAACTACTATGGCATGCTGGTTTATTTTGCATTGAAAGGATTTTCCAAAGTGACTAGCTTGAGATGTGATCTTCCAAAAGAACCTCTTATCAAGGAAACACCCCACAAAGGGTCCAACAAATGCAAGGTAAAAAAATGGGTTGTTGGGTATTGTTGGACCTAGCTATAAAGGGGAGGATTTTATGGTGGATCTCGAGAATAAAAACATACCAAAGCACTACAGGGAGAAATTATTCTTAGTTTGGTTAGTCCATTCCATTTTATTAGCAAGAGATGTCAGGAAAGTTATAGAACATGATTTGCTGGTGCTTGCTGATGATTTTAGGAAATTCAACGATTATCCCTAGGGATATGACAGCTACAACTTGACTGATGAATATTTACTAACAAAGTTATCCCCAAAGACGATCACATTATACGACTTTCACTAGGATTTCATGGTAAAATTGATTACTATTTTTACTCATCCATTAATTTATATTGAATATAGTTATTATGACTTTTTTTGCTACCTTCCTATTTACATTTTTTAGGCTTGGGCATGTGAAGCCATTCCTCCTCTCCGAAAGTAGTTCAAGGATTACCCGAATAAGGTTTCTCATCCAAGGATGCTTAGGTGGTTGACTGCAACAAAGAGCAGCAAAAAATATATTAAGGAGGTTGATCTCTTTAACCCTGCGGATGATGCAGTACGTATTCTTTCAACTAAAATAATTTTCCTCAAAGAAAGATATTGAAATAGATGTCCCATCTGTTGCGACAGATGGGTTGTCTGTTACAACAAATGGGTTGTCTATTGCAATAGATTACCTGTCAACTACAGCTGGTGCAACAGATAGGTATTCTATTACGACAGATGATCCATATTTCGCAATAGATTAACCATTTGTTGCTTTGGTTCTCTGAACCTAGCTCAATATATTACCCATCCGATGTAAATTATGCAACAGATGTGTAATCTGATGCAACATATTATCAATCTGTTGCGACATACAGATCAGCTGTTGCGGTAGCTAGATCGTCTATTGCATAAGTTAGTTGTGCTAACATCCATGTAACCCAAGTGACTGCAAATTATTATTATATAATTTAAATGTCTCCTGTCTTTATTATAGGTTGTACATCCTTGGATCGTGCCTACCGTTGATAAGGTGGGGATGACTTTTTTTATTACTCTGGGTCTTTTTGATACAAAAGAAGACCCAATGGTGGAGTTAATAAAGAAGAAATTGGCTAGAGAAACATCCATAAGAAGAGCAACTAGGCAAGGTCAGCCTAATATTGAAGCTCTTCACGACCAACCTCAAACTGTAACAGATACGGGTGCTTCTTCTGAGGGTGTTGCTGGTGGAGTTGTTTATGATGGTGACAGCCATCCTGATACTGTTGCTACTTCCAGTCGTGATTATAAGTATGTTGGTGCTCAACAAAAAATAAATACTTTTGAAAACACCCGTTGCACAGGTCCCTATCACCCCTACACTGGTCCCTCTCACCCTTACAGTGGTTCCTGTCACCCCTCTTCCCCTTATATTCTCATTGCAAATACAAAGTGTGAAAGGACAGAGAGGATACACTCCTTGAAAAGCTAGAGGATATTACTAAAACTATAGAGGAGTTAAAATCCAGGAAGGGTGTCCTACCATCTAACGAGGTGAGGGAGCCATGCACTCCTATAGTGGCAGTTAGGAGGAAGAGAAAAAAATTAGACAAATTCTCTCCGTTCTAAAAATAACAAAAACTGCAACTCCTCCCGCTCCCAGAGTTGTTAAAGTTCAGGGGCCGCTGAAGAAGGTGGACATATTTGTGGCACTTGTCAACAAAAAGAAGAAGGAACTACAAGAAATCATGAATGGCAGGACGAAGGTTCGAAAATAATATATCATGCATTCATTTTCCACCAAAGACTTCATGAATATGACAAATATGCGTGAGTGGTACAAGGGTAATGTAAGTTTACTTTTGCTAACCGATCCTTCCAATCTACTCCATGAAAAGAATCTACGCAGCAGATGGGTAATATGTTGCAACAGCTTGGTATTCTATTACAACATAATATACATCTGTTGCATAAGTTGTGTTGGCTGGGTAATCTGTGAACTGATTCTGAGAACCCTCTGCATCAGATTCTTTCCACTGTGTTTTTATTCTTTACAACTACTAACCTATTTAAAAATTGTCTTCTTATACCACAGTATGTTGATGAAATTCACTGCCACATGAGGGGTAGGCAATTAACGTACCCAAATGCTTATGAAGCTGCTGATAGGATAATGGACCTCAACTTCTATAATAATTTCAAGGATAGGTATGCTGATCTCCATAAGCTAGTTGATTTTAATGGCCCGAAATTTGATAAGTTAGTTTCTACGTTCCAATGGGATGAAGAAGTGATTAAATATGTTAGAGGGAAGAGGCCATATCCATACGACAAGAGCTGGACCAAGGAAAAGAGAATCCTTGTAGTCATGAACGTGGAAGTCAAATATTTTCTCATTGTTGAGATACTACTCTATGAGGGAAAGATTAAGGTTTATGAATGCAACTTACCTGTCTTCAGTGTGGACATGTTTTTAGCCCACATGCAGCCACTCTTAAAGTTGTTGACATAGAGTAAGCTAATGGATCATTTGCCGACTGAAGTCCTGATGAAAGAATCATTGGATTTTGAAGGTCAAAATAAGAATATCCATCTCCCAAAAAATACAACTGGTGCAGCGTGCGGGCTGTACTCGCTTGCATACATCGAGTGTTTGCTGACCGACAAAGAAATGATCGGTATGTGCGACGCGGTTGTGGGAAAGATACAATGGATCTTGCCTTATGGGGTACTAACTAAATGGTTGGAGCCCGTGTATAAAGAAGAATATGTACAAAGACGGAGATGAACACAATAATAATTTTTTATTTCAAGCCACTTCACTTTACATGTAGTGGCAATAATTTTTATACTGGCCAAGTTAAATTTTTATAATGCAACAGATAGTATATCTGTTGTAACAGATTAATACCTATTGTGAGTGCAACTGATAGGAAATCAGTTGGGAAAAATAAAGAAAGTAGGAAGACCTATTATATAATTTCCAGTAGATGACCTACGTATTGCACCTCATGTTGCAACATATGTCTAAATCTATTTGATAAGATTTGTCGTCTGTTGCAGCAAATATATTATCTGTTGCGATATTTGAATCTAGTATTCCATTTCAATTAACATGTTCAAAACTAAGGATCAAATTATATTCATAGACAACATAAAATAAGTTGAAGCCTTCGAAAATTACATGAAATAATTCAACAAATAAATAAAATATAAAAAAATATTATGGGTACAAATGATCTACTCTACAAAAAAATCAACAAGTTAAACCAAGGAGGATAGGTTATTACATTGACAGACACAAGCTATAAAGATCTACTCAATATGGACAAGTTGTTCTTCATCCGGTGCTGCAGAATTCGGCTTTGGTCGTCGTGGATCTTTAATGTCGCTTGCGTACGACTTCTAATTTTTAACTTCTCCATATTCCATAAAAGAGCAGCATATCTTTTGCGGAGTAATCCGGCATCAATTCCATCATTTGGTACTTATAATCCATCGCTCAAATACTCGGAGTACGAGGTAATAAAATGATCGCAATCCCTGCATTTTAAAAAAAAATAATCCATATCTTGCCGTTCATGCAAGCGTTGTGAAATTTGTGAAATGAAACTAAATCATGACACTTAAACTTACAAGCCTCCAATGGTTTGTTGAACAATTTCTTTAACATATTGTAAATCAAATGGATTACCTATTTTATCCCGGTATTTTTCAATCGTCAACCAATCAGTACGAACCTTTTGGTCTAAAAAGCCACTCATATCAAGGTAAGTAGGCAATATTTTAGCCAGCTTTTGTATCTCAGACGATATCCCGAAACGTCTCCTTTGTGACATCGAGTCATAAACTTGGATGTGCCTTTCTTTTAGAATAACAACAGTCAACACCCAATGGAATGCATCTTGGCCTTCTTTCAGAGATAGTAAAAAATGACAAGTAAAAAATGACATTGATGTGCTGCAATATTATCAAACATTTAAAATTACGTGACGAAAAAATTAATACGCAGATGCAATTAAATAAAGTATTAATTAATAGTAATATGTATGGCATTTAAACCTCATCATTCCAACAAGTTTGGGGTTGTGACATCAAATAGAACCAATTCTTCATTTCGGGATGTACAATAACAAAGTCGAATATATCAAAATAAAGACTCGATTCGTTCACTTTGTAGCATTCGTCATTTTGTTTTCTACAAGATGATTTATATATGTTAATGTCACGTTCTTACAACAAGAAGAGTATAAACCAATATCTTTAAAAATTGATTTATGTACCTGCCGGCATGATGCTTTAACAGCCCATTGGCAATCCATTCTAAATAGTTGTTGATCAACTGTGTTATTTTTTTTGGAGCCTCGTCCGAGATGTTGAACCCGTCAATCGGGTCTGACAGACTCTACTTTTTCTTCTTCTTTGGAAGAAGTTAATGAATTATCAACTATGATATTATGCTCTTCAACAGTGGCTTCTACTGTGATATCCACCTGGAAAGCAAAAAATTATCAATGCTAATTACAGATATATAATAGATTGTCCATCTGTTGCAACAGATGAGCCTTATATTGCAATAGATGGATCATCTATTGGGATTAATTCAAACAAATAAATCATAGCAATACGATAATTTTGAATAGATGACCCATCTGTTGCAGCATAAGACACATATGTTGCAACAGATAATGCATCTAATGCAACAGCTTAGACAACAATTGCAACAGATAGATATATCTATTTGATAATTTTCAGTAGATAAATCAGTTGTTGAAACAAATATGTGCCTGTTTTTTTGTTGGAACATATGATGTACATTCACCTTCTTCGGCTCATACTGCTCTCCTATGGCCCTTGCACATTGAACAACGGTGCAAGATAAAGACAAAGGTGTTGCAATTTTACATTTTTCAATGCTTAATGATGCCTTGGAAGTATCTTTCCTTCTCCTCTTAGCCGTCATGATCTCTAGTAGAGTGTCTGAGTATGAAATCCTCTTTGTTGGAATGACACCCCTCTTAGATGTCATTTCCTTTACAGAAGCAGTTACTGCACTAATAGCATTAATCACTCTATCGTGTTTCACCTTGCAGTCTTGAAATTTGCATATAGAACATTCGCTAGATGTGGAAAAATATGGAGAAAAATCTATACAACCAGTATGATCATAATTATAATGGGTTTTTGTTTCAAAAACTATAAGAGGAGCATCATTAGCCCCAACAGCAGCACCACTACCACTACCATCATTAACAACAACAAGCCCAACCTCCAAAATTATTTTTCTTCTGATGGTTGTTGCTCCAGATAATTCCATTTTTATTCCATCAATGACCTTAGGATCCAATAAAGTTTCCATAGATCGTAAAGTAAGAAAAAATGACATCTTTAACTCTCGATTGATCGGAACAAGCCATGGATGGACAATATAAAATAATCAGTACATATATTAGAATAATAATGAAATCATTTAAAATAATTATTAATTTAAACAAAAACTTGATTAGAATTGGACTTACTGCTTCCTTCAGGGGTTGAAAAGATCAAGAAATTTTACATTTTTATCAGTTTTGGCCGACAACCATCTCAGGATTCTTGGATAGGAAACTTTTTTCTGGTAGTTCACTTGTTGTCTCAAATAAGGAATGACTTCAAATGCCCAAGCCTATAACATAACACCAATAAATCAAAAGCATTATTAAATAAAAAAATGATGAATCATATCATGATAAAAGAAATATTTACCATGAAGGCCCATGGAAAGCCATATAAGTTGACTGTCTTTGGCATTAACGGAGTCAACAAATATTGGACAGTCATTTTGAAGCTTTTATAACCCTAAGGATAGTTGTTAAATGCCTCAAGATCCTCGAAGAGATTTATTAAACCAGGGCTTATGTTGTTGTTAACGTCTCTCGCCCAAAGAATATTATATACAAACCAAACCAAGAACAATGATTGCTTGTGCTTCTTTGAGAGTCCTTTACCTTTCAAAGTTTCTATAAAAAAATTTATTTTTGAAGCTTGGACCAATAATGGACATCAGATCCTCACGATCACTCGATCCGTCTTTGCCTTTTTAGGTGTGCGGGGTGCTTTTTTGGGTCAGAGTAGGTATAACTTGAGAATGAGAAGGAGGAAAACATTTTAGTCTGGTAACTATGGCAAACTCCTTCCAACCAAAACAAGCAGGGATGTCATAGTAATTTATCCACACCTCATCCATCTTCTCTTTGTTTTCATACATAAACCTACGCTTTAAAAGATCGTATATCATTTTCATATGGAAATGAGCATTGTTGTCCTCCGGCAAATCAAGATATTGCCCAAAGCAGCTTTTCCTGAAATAAGCATCCAATTTTTATTCTCGAAGTATTTTTTTGAAGGCGTGAAAAGATTTTCTCATGGATAACTTAACCACGAAATTACCCGTTAAATCTGTGGCACCATCGCACTGTATTCTCATAGGATAACGATCAATGCTAAAGGTTTTGACCAACTCTTCAGCGGAAGGGCTATTAGTATTTAGATCATCTCTTTTGAGATATTCCTCCTCCCCATGTTAATTATCTTGTGCTCCTGGTTGAGATAACACTTGTAAAGTAAGCTCATGGAGTGGTGGATGTAATCGAGTTGCTGCACTTGTTTCTTTACTTGGACTTGATTCATTTTTTTTCTTTTGGGAGCCATATTATCTTAAATTAACAGGAACATAAAATAGATTATAATTGATTAATGCATCATTAAGAAAGAATAACAGTAAATCTAACATATACAATGGTAAAATAACAGTTCCAACAAAAGGTATGTTATCTGTTACAACATATAACCGACCTGTTGTAATGGATGAGTAAACCATTGGAAATAATAAAAATAGGTCACTAATCTGTTGCACCCAGTATTTTATCTAATGCAACATATAACCGACCCGTTGCAACGGATGAGTAAACCGTTGGAAATCATAAAAATAGATCACTAATCTGTTCCACCAGGTAGTTTATCTATTGCAATATGTAACCAACTAATTGCAATGGATGAGTAATCTATTGAAAACCATAAAAATAGATCACTAATCGGTTGCACCAGGTATTTTACCTATTGCAACATATAACCAACCTGTTGTAAGGATGAGTAATCTGTTGCACCAGGTAGTTTATCTGTTGCAACATATAACCAACTTGTTTCAAGGATGAGTAATTCATTGAAAATCATAAAAATATATCACTAATCTATTGCACCAGGTAGTTTATCTATTGCAACATATAACCAACCTGTTGCAAGGGATGAGTAATCCATTAGAAACCATAAAACAGATCACTAATCTGTTGCACCAGGTAGTTTATCTATTGTAACATATAACAACCTATTGCAATAGATAAGTAATCAGTTGGAAACCATAAAAATAGATCACTAATCTATTGCACTAGGTAGTTTATCTGTTGCAACATATAACCAACCTGTTGAACCGGATGAGTAATCCATTAGAAACCATAAAAATAGATCACTAATGTATTACACTAGGTATGTTAGTTTTTGCAACATATAACTAACATATTGCAACAAATGAGTAAACTGTTGGAGACAATAAAAATATATCACTGAACTGTTGAAATATATCACTCATCTATTGGAAAATAAGTTATGTGTTGGATCAATATTGTTTAGATTTCTTCTAAATAGAAGAGTCGTTTGTCGCAACAAATGAATGATCTATTGCATCGTTCATTTGTTGCATCAGATTTTTATAGTTGCATCAGATTTTAATCTGTTGCATCAGATGTTTTCATCTGTTATATCAGATGTCTTCATTTTTCACATCAGATGTTCCATTTGTTGCATTAGATATTTCATCTGTTACAACACTATTTTTACCAAGACAAATAATAAATCAACCCAGAAACACCAACACATCACACACACACACACTAAGAACATCAACTATGAACAAAAATCACCAACAAATCCAAATCAATAGTACGACAACAAGAAGAAGAAGAAATGCTAGAAATTAGAGTTTTATTTAGTCCACATTTTAATACTAAAAGAGTAGTTGGCTTAAGTTCCTCTATTTCTTCATAATGTTTTACCTGTGAAAAAGGAAATGGAACGACGAAAAACTCAAAGTTGTTGTCACCGGAGAAGTCTTCACATCGATTGACGGTTAAAATTCGAAAGGAAATTCGCCCAACTATTTTTCACCGGAGGTTGAAGTCGCTGGGGATTGAAGGGAGAATTTTACAGAACTGTTGGTTGGGAGAGAGTTGAGAGAAGCTGTTGAGAGAGAGACTGGTTGATTTGGATTGAAGAGGGGAATGGGTTGATTTATATTTTTGAAAAGATTAAAAAGTTTTGAAAATATTAATCAAGTCCATAATTAACTTAACCAAGTTTCATAATGATGTTTGACCCTTTAAGTTGATCAATGTCACCAATCCATCATTCAAGACTTAAAAGACACCTTCCCTTCAATTTTCTCAAGTCTCTAATAGAAAAACTATCCGACTATGGTGGAATGGGGGGGGGGGGAGGTTTAGGGTTTAAATTAGTAGTTGGTTACGTTTTACCAATTTTTTGAAGTCAAAATATCAATTTAAGTTACCATATGCCAATATGGTAACACAATCCAACTCGTCCCCATTTTGTCTCATGGACAAGGGCGGCTCTACCTTTCGAAAAAAAAGCGTTCACCTTAGGCCCCCGAATTTGAGGGGCCTCATTTTTCTTTTTAGTAATAATAGATTACAGATTTTAAAAAAATAATTAAATATTATTTATAAAAAAAAATAAAATTCTTGTATATCAAAAAATTAAAAAAGAGTTGGATATATCTAGTCCAAGTACTATGTCTCAAGAAATTAATGCATTGACTATATTATTAATTAAAAAATAATTATTAGAAGAAACTGATTATATAATTTTAAAAGTAGACTTTACAAAAATAATTAATTTTTCTTAAAAGATTAAGGCCTCTGTTCGATTTTGGCCTTAGGCCACAAATTTACTTGAGCCGCCCCTGCTCACGGACTCTCGACACTAATGTGGTACATAAATTTTGAAGCTGTCAAAATAATCATTTTGTAAGTAGGGGGTATTCAACTAACACAATGGAGTCAAGTTGAGGTGTTCGGATATGCATACTCAAAATTAGAGCATTCACTTGTCAACTGAGGCCAAATTTAAATGTCTTTGTCTATATGTTATAATTTGGCTATTTCTTGCCATTTTATGGGCCAGGTGGTACCTTTAGTCCTAGATATGCGACTTTTGATTTAGAGTTTGGAATGGTCGATTGAGAAGTTTCAAAAATCAAAAGAAAAAAGGTAGATGTTTTAAAGAAAAATTGGAAGAAAAAAAAAAAGGTTAGTTTTCTTCATAAATATTCCAAATCCAAAAACAACTACGCAATCTATTATATCTATTATTTAACTTTAAATTAATGTACAAAATGAATTGGTTTAGTTCCACATTACTATTATATATTAGAGTGAACGTGAAGCTTTTTTGTCGATTTTATCCTAATTTATGTTTTAATTGCTCTCCAAATTTTCAAATATTTTGATAAATTTGAACAATTATATGAGCTTATTAAGTACTACAGAAGTGTCGAGTCATGAAAAAGTGATAGTGACAACATAAAAAAGAATTTATACAATTAAATTCAAAATTGATCCTCAAATTCGAAATTGATCCAAAAATTTATTGTCTTTCTATTTTGTGAAAATGTTTATTAGTCTTATTTCAAATTATCTTTCTTTTTTCTAACAAATTGGTCATGGACAAGCAAACAAAGTATCATGACATTCCCTTTCTAACTTAATACATGCTTCATTATTTAATAAAAAATTACTTTTATATATAGCTAAAAATGTTTGAAAAGTTAATTTTTTTAAAAAATATAATTTAACTATCCAAATAGTAATGATATTAAATAATTGAAAAATGAGAGTGATTCTTTTTCACACATTTTAATAATGACATTTTTAACAAAAAATAGGATAATCAATATTTTATATAATTTAGGATAAAATGGTTAATTTAAACAAGTAATAATAAAGCTTCATACATGTTTAAGAAATATCAATATAAATTTATTAAATAAATAAATTAAATTAAGAAAAATGCAGCTTTTGTTAGCATTTATTTTTAGGAAAAAGACTATTAAAGTTTTAAAAAAAAATCATTAACTTTTAAATCTTTTTTCTATGATTTAATATGAAGGAACATCTGCCAAAGTATTTTGTTGAATCAAGTCTTTTGATTATTTAAATTAAATTTTGTCTTTATTTATAAGTTAATTTTATTGAGGTAGTAGGAGCCATAACGGCTCACAGTTCAGAGGACAAAGATTTCAGGGTAGGTGCACCCAACATCAGCCTTATCAGCTTCATGGTCAACCTAGTAGGACAGTTCAGGCAGCACTTTAGATATCTGATGGGGATTAGCTGGGTTATAGTGTTTCTGGTGGTGTGAGTAATGGTCGACCTTGGAGGGATGTTTAGTCAGGGTCGTCAAGCCGAGGTGGTTATTCGAGATCAGTCGGATCTTTTAGACTAAACAGAGTACCAGGGTCATGTTATGATTGTAGGGTTATCAGTCACTTTTCTCGAGTGTCCTCGGCATGGGATGATTGAGTCTTTAGTGTAGACTGTACAGTTGATCAGGTCAGTGCCGCCTCCAGCTAGGGGTGGTATGCAGGGTCGCAAGGATGGTCCCCAAAGTTTGACCTGTATAATTTGGTAGCGGATAGGATCGTTTATATACTGTACCGGGTAGATCGGTTGAGACTTTAGATGTTGTGATTACAGGTATGATTTTCATATGCCATCAGTCAATTTCTGCTTTGTTTGATCTGCACTACCAGTAACCATTTAACTAATGCCGTTAAATGGTTAAACGTAAGGCGGAATGTCTTCCCCGCCTTTTCCCCTTTGGCATTTTTATACTTTTCATTACCTCTTCGAAATTTTGAATAAAAAAAGTTGCCCTTTAGGCTCTGGACTCAAAGAAGTACTATACTCTGTTTGGTTATTTTTTATTGTCCAATATTGACTTAGCATACCTCTGGAGGAGCAAGAAATAGAATGAAAATTTTAGTATATTTATCTTTTGAATATAATAAATTTAATACTTTAAAAAATGTATTGAAAATAATTATAAAAATTACTTGATAAATTATCCTAATTTTCTAAGATACTGCACCCTTCGCTCATATTAGTTGGTCATTTTTCGTTTTACACTCATGTTAAAAAAATCATAAATAAGAAGGTAAGTTTACTAATTTACCCTTAAAAAATCTTTTGCTAACTTTACAAACAAGTATGAACACTTTTTTAAAAAAATATTAATTATAAAAATAATATAATAAGATGAATAATTATTTTTAATAAGATAACCAACTAATATGAAATGAGGTGGAGACAAATAAAAATTAACGGAGGAATTGAAGTAGCGTAGATTTCCTCCATATTAAAGGGGGCATTGAAGGAGGAATTGAAGTAGTGTAGATTCTCTGGATATTAAAGGGGGCAACTTTCAATGTAAAAATTTAGTACCTTTTCAGAGAAGCGCTGAGATTCTTCTCACTTTGGTGTTGAGTTTTTGTTCATCTCGTTCTATCATCTATGATTTATGGATGCGACATCTTTCCAATTTTGGATTTGTTACTCTCTTTCTACATTTTTATTTATCCAGTTTTGTATTATGAGATATTCAATAATAATTGTTCAGTTTATAAAATTAATAATTAATTTACTTATTTTTATCCATTTTACTCTTAGTATTAAATATGATTCATTATTTAATGCATTTTAAAGCATTAAATTTATTATATTCAAATGATAATATAGTCAAGTTACTTCTATCATTTGCTGCTTCTTAATTCCCATGTCAATAGAAAGATGGACGAATGGAGTAATACCATGGTAAGGATAACAAATGTTGATAATCCTTACTAATATTACTCTCTGTCCATCTTTACTTTTTCATTTTTCTATTTTGGGATGTACAACAATGATTTTATTCAGTTTATAAGAATAATTATTAATTTCTAACCATTTTATTATTAGCATTAAATATAATTCATTATCTAATGTATTTTACAAAACATTAAATTTTTATATGCAAAAGGTAATATGATAAAATTATCTCCATCATTTACTATTTCTTACTCCCTTTAGTCCCAAATAAATGAATTGTTGGGATATGACACACCTCTTCTGAAAAATATTTTAGGACATAAATTGTAGGTTACTTTCCACTATTATTGTTTTAATTATTCTTTCAAAAAATGTGACGTACTTAAGAACCTCATTAAATGAAAGGATTAAATTGACAGAAATTTTTAATATGTTTTTTGAAGAATGAAAAATTTATTTATTTTGGACATTGAGAAAAAGTTCAACAATTCATTAATTTTGTGTTAGAGGGAGTAATTTCTATGCCAATAAAAAAGTGGATAAGTAAAAATGAATGAAGGAAGTACTGATTTGTTTTATACATATAATATAATTTTCAAAAGTTAAACATGACCATTGATAAGTTTTTTATAATCATTCTTTTATAAATAAATTAGATGGAAAAATCTATATATTTGTCATGACCCAAAAACTCAGGTCATGATGATGCTTATCGAGGCTAAGCCTTGACAACTAAGTCAATCACCCAAATTGATAAGTAAATCAAAATCACCACACAAATACAAGGCAAGACTTCTAGAACGAAGTCAAACCATACATGTATAAAGATAGTGGAAGTCTAAATCACAATAATATCATAAACCATCCCAAAACCTAGTGTCACAGTGCTGGAACAAACTAAATACAACTCAAAGTCTGAAAATACAAATGAAAATGCACAAAAAAAACAAGTCTGTCTCTGAATACAAAATAAGACATAACTAGATAGGACAAGGTCGGAAGTCATATCTGAAAATATAGAGCGACCACTACCTCAAATTTGTTAAATTAGCGCCCAAACTTAGCGCACTCGTACCTGAATCTGCATCAAAAAGGCACAGTAAGGACGAGTATAGTACACTTGTACGTAGTAGGTACCTATTAAACTATTTTGACTCCAAAATTTTCATTTAAACCAATACCTCGACACCAAGGCCTTTCCAATTCATTTAAAACCTTCTAAACAAATTTAGGTTCCATTACCACATTATGCAATACAAAGCTTTCAATAATAGTCAAACTATGTGATAAAAGCATGCTCATTGGCATTTTAACAAACATGTTAAGGGCATATAGCTTTCAAAACCAAAACTAAGTATCAATTGACCATTCCCATGTAACAACACATTCAAACCATCATTATAACATGAAAACCATAAGAAAGTATAGGAAAACATTATCTAACCACAAACAACCAAAACCCCCAACATATACTTCAAAACCAAAAATAATTCCATAATAATGCCATGAAAATCATTTATTATAACATTCTTTTAGTTGAACCAACAATGAGGGAAGAGTAACATGCCTTAGACAACAAGGAAGATGGAGAGATATCACCCTTAAGAGCCTTAATTAATTGATTTGAAGAAACCCTAGCCTCTTCTTGAACCCAAAGCTTGAGAGAGATTTTATGAGTGTTTGAGCGTGAATAATAGATTAAGAAACCTCCAAAGGTGTTTTATATCGTGGGGTAAAAAGGAGTTATTAGGGGGGAATTTCTAAAATACCTCTAACTTAAACTGTAAAAATCCCGCAGGTGGGTACAGTTTGGACCCCTCACTCATACCCACATCATACTAGTATTACCTTATACTCGAACCTTGATCAAAAAGTTGGACATCATATTTTGTCCAACATACGACCCCTTAGACTAACTCGTACCCTAACCATACAACTAGTACCATTCAATTCATACCATAAGAAGAAATATCTAGGCTAGATACTGGACAACATACAATAGGACCGTATCTCTTGTATAATGTACATACGACTCGTGTGGAGTATTCTCACACCAAGAACAGAACTTGGCTAACATCACACTGACCAATATACAGCTAGGGTCCCTATACCCATACCCACACCATACGACTAGTATGGTGGATCGCATGATCAATAGAGGTCTCAAACGCACAAAATTTTGCAAGGGCTAGGACCAAGGGTGTTTCAATTCTCCCTCACTTGGATCATTCAACCTCGAATGATGCAACAAGGCAGTACAAGCACGATTAAACCTCCAAACGTCTCTACTCTTACTTTTAAGACAGAAAAAAAGAGATATCCAAGCATTAATCTTACCTTTAACAAAGTTTGAAAATAAAGACATTACGAAGAATACATATCTCCCGCACGAATTTACGAAGTAGAAAATAGGAAGGGATACTTGGACTTTATGTCCTCTTCAGCTTCCCATATAGACTCTTCCATCTTGTGGTTCCTCTATAGAACCTTTACCGAGGCCAAATCCTTGGTTCGCAACCGACAAACTTGATGATCCGATATCTCAACCGGGATCTCCTTATAAGATAGAGAATCCAAAATACCGATATCCTTGATAGGTACAACCTGCGACGGATCGCCAATATACTTTCTCAACATAGAAATATGGAATACCTGATGAATGGAGCTCTAACTAGAAGGCAATTCCAACTCATATGCAACATTGCCATACCCCTCATACGATCATGTACGGACCAATATACCGGGTACTGAGCTTCTCTTTCTTTCCAAACTGCATCACTCCCTTCATGGGAGACACCTTCAGGAACATCCTATCTCCAACTGCAAACTCCAACTTTTTATACCTCACATCCACATAGGACTTTTGAAGACTTTGGGCAGCCTTTAGACTATCCCAAATCACCTTCACCTTCTCTATGTCTTGGTGAAAAAAATCTGGTCCAAACATATCCGTCTCACCGACCTTGAACCACCTAATAGGAGACCTACACCTTCTACTATACAATGCTTCAAATGGAGCCATCCCAAGGCTAGAGTGGTAGCTATTATTGTATGCAAACTCTACAAGAGGTAAGTGTTTAACCAAACTACCACCATAGTCAATAGCATATCCTTTAATGTCTGAATAGTGCTTTCTGCTTGCCTGTTCGACTGCGGGTGAACAGCAGCACTAAGACTCACCTTGGACCCTAAACCTTTCTGAAATGACTGCCAAAAGTGAGATAAGAATTGCGTACCACAATCAAATATAATTGATAGAGGAACCCCATGCAACTTCAAAATCTCATGGAAGTACAACCTTGCATAATTCTCAACTGAGAAGTTAGTCCTCACTGGCAAAAAGTGAGCCAATTTTGTCATCCAATCCACGATGACCCAAACCAAATCAAATTGATTTCGAGACTGAGAAAGACCGGTAACGAAATCCATGTTGATCATCCCTCATTTTTATTTAGGCAACTCAATTTTTTAATATAACCCTCCGGGCCTCATGTGCTCAACTTTTACTTGCTGACACACCCATGCACTTAGCCACAAAATTAGCCATATCCCTTTTCATATTGTTCCACTAATACATCTCCTTGAGGTCATGATACATTTTTATTGAACCAGAAGGAACAACATAGCGCGACTCATGCGCCTCATCCAGAATCCTCTCTGGCAAAAAGTCTACATCAGGAACACATATTCTCCCATGGTATCGCAAGGTACCATCACCACTAATCTATAAGACCAATAGCTTTTGCTCACCTATAGCACCCTTGATCGTCAGTAAGACAGGATCTAACACTTTTTTTCTTCTTAATTTCAGCAACAAGAGACAACCGCGCCACTTTTTGCACAAACACACCACCATTCTCGGAGTCCAAAAAACGAATGCCAAGGTTAGTCAAACGGTAAATGTCCTTCACCAACTCCTTCTTCTCTAAATCCACATTAGCTAGATTCCCCATGGATAACCTGCTAAGAGCATCAT
The DNA here is from genome assembly GCF_002878395.1 of Capsicum annuum. Taxonomy (NCBI): domain Eukaryota; kingdom Viridiplantae; phylum Streptophyta; class Magnoliopsida; order Solanales; family Solanaceae; genus Capsicum; species Capsicum annuum. Next base: position 209,982,529 of record NC_061113.1, on the reverse strand, counting down.
CAACCATCTTAGCTTTACCTGGGTGGTAATAGAAACTAGTGTTATAGTCCTTGAGAAGCTCAAGCCATCTTTTTTGTCTTAGGTTAAGCTCTTTCTGAGTAAACACATATTGCAAGCTCTTATGACCAGAAAAGATATCTACATGCACTCCATATAAATAGTGACGCCAAATTTTCAATGTGAATACCAATGCCAAAAAATCCAAGTCATGGTTCGAATAATTCTTCTCATGTACGTTCAATTGTCTAGAGGAATAAGCTATCACCATCTTATGTTGTATCAGAACACAACCAAGCCTCACACGGGATGCATCACAGTAGACCACAAACCCATCAGTGCCTTTAGATAAAGTCAAAACTAGAGCCAAATTTAGATTATCCTTCAGCTTTTCAAAACTTCCTTCACAAGCATCAGTCCACAGGAACTTTACCTTCTTATGAGTCAACTAAGTCAATAGGGCAGCTATAGTCGAGAAACTCTCTACAAACCTCCTGTAGTAACCAGCTAAACCCAAAAACTCCGAATGTTAACTAGAGTCATGGGTCTAGGCCACTTTCTTACCACTAAAACTTTTTGCGGATCCACCATGATCCATTCACTAGAAATCACAAGACCTAGAAAGGTGACAATATTCAACCAGAACTCGTATTTCAAGAATTTGGCATACAACTATTGCTCCTTCAAAGTTTGAAACACTATACCGAGATGATTAGCATAATTCATCTTACTCTTATAGTACACCAGAATATCGTCAATAAAAACAATGATGAATAAATCCAGAAAAAGACAGAAAACCTTATTCATCAAATCCATAAATCTTGCAGAGACATTGGTCAACTCAAAAGACATAACCAGAAACTCAAAGTGACTATATCCGGTAAGGAAGACAGACTTAGGTATATCCACCTCCCTAATCTTTAACTGATGATACCCATACTGAAGATCGATTTTGGAGAAAAACATAGCACCCTACAAGTGATCAAACAAATCATTTATTCTTAGAAGGGGGTACTTATTCTTTACTGTCACCTTATTTAACTATCGATAATCAATACACATTCAAAGGGAACCATCCTTCTTACGCATAAATAATAGGTGCACCACACGGAGACACACTAGGATATATGAAACCCTTATCTAAAAGATCCAAGAGTTGTTTTTTAAGCTCTTTCAACTCAGCTGGAGTCGTTCTATACAGAGAAATAGAAATTGGACAAGTGTTCGAAACAAGATCAATCCCAAACTCAATCTCCCTATCAGGGGGAACACTAGGAAGGACATCAGGGAAGACCTCGAGAAATTCATTCACCATTAGCACCAAATATAAGGAATGGCCCTCCAAATTAAAATCTTTAACCCAGAATAAATATAGAGGCACTCCTTGGAGATCAATCTCTGAACCCTAAGATACGATATGAATTTTTCCTTAGGAGCTAGGGAACCACCCTTTCACTTAATAATCAGATTATTGGGGAATTTGAAAATAACTTTATGGGTCCGACAATCTAGGGAACATAGCATGATTAAAACTAATCCATCCCCAATATGACATCGAAATCCACTATATCTAATTCAAAAAGATCCACCACAGTGTCTTTGCTACCAACAGATACCACACATACCCTATAGACTCTTCTAGCAATCACAGAGTCACCTACCAGGGTAGAAATAGAAAAAGAATTTGAAACACACTTTGGATCAAAATCAAAATGCACAGCCACAAATGGGGTCACAAAAGAGAGAGTGGACCCCTAGATCAAGCAAATAATACACATCATAGGAAAAGAGTTTCAAAGTACCAAATCACAACATCAGGTGATGCCTCACTCTTGGCGAGTAGTGAGAGCATAAAGATGATTCCGACTAGTGTCAAAACTAGATGGTGCACCTTTCGGTGCTGGAGCAAAAGAAGAGGCAACAGGAACCTTGTTTGCCTCAGAAGAAACCTTACCAATCGAAGTACTTAATTATATGCCCTGGCTAACCACAACTGAAGCACTTATTCCTTTCTTCTTCACAATAACCCCGATATAATCTACTACAGAACTTGTAAGGAGAATATAATAGAGCCACCTTGTGCCCTGAAGTTATCGTTATCTTGGAAACGTCTGTCACCCGATAACATTGGGTAGGGAGCACTAGTCATCGAGTAAGACCTAGAATTACTCACTTCTTCTTGGGGAACTTGCCGTCATCCCTGCCACTTTATTGTTGGTCAGCATCTTTCTCAGAGAACCTAAACTTCTTGCCCTGCCTCTCTCCTATCTCAGCCTGCTTATTCTTCTCTTTCTATACCGGTTGCATGTTCACAACCAACATGGAGATAACCATGTACTTAATTAATAAAGAAGCCTTACTTTCTAATATCAAGTCATGGAACAACCCAAAAGTGAACTTCCTCATTCTAGCTCTCATGCTAGAAACTATCTCTGGAGCATACTGAGATAACTAGTGAAACTTCAAGGAATAGATAACTGGTGAAACTTTAAGGCATACTCTTTAACTGACATATTGCCTTGCTACAGATTAACAACCTCTTTTTCCTTTGCTTTCCTTAACTCCTGAGGAAAGAAATAGTCAAGGAAAGCATTAGAGAAATCCTCCTATAGAGCTGACTCATCACCGTCACCCCTTGACAGTTCCCATTTCTCGTACCCCTGGTACGCCATATTTTTTAGCTGGAAGGTGGTAAACTCCACGCCTTCCACATTAGTGGTATGCATAACACGTAAGATCTTTTTCATCTCATCCAGAAAACCTTGAGTATCCTCTTCCACCTTAACACTAGTAAAGGTCGGAGGGTTCAACCTCATGAACTGGCCAATCCTTGTGGCCTCAAAAGATGGAGTAACGAATACACCATGCTCAGCCTGAGAAACTACAAACTATGCTAACATACAAATAAACTGACAAAACTCAGTAATTGTTACATCAGCCTGAGAAGCTCGAGGAGGACTAGAGGGAACCAATGGAACTCCAAGAAGGCAATCAGGAATAAACTCCTAGACCAGGTCTGGACCCCATAAATAGAATGGGTCCCGTCAATATTTTCCTCAGGTGGGATAGAGGAGTTTTCCTGAGCATCAGATTATCAAGGAGGCACGATCTAAAAAGTGAACAAATAGGAATTAGAGGAGAATTTAGGACCTTAAACTCTACAACTCAAAAATAGAACACAAAAAAGTAAAACAATCCTAAATGCCTAGTAGCCTCTAACTTATGAGTGTGACATACTACACACCCTTAAAAAAGACTCTATTCGACACGGCTTTATGCACTCCCAAGTGACCATAAACCTAGGGCTCTAATACCAATATGACACGACCCAAACCAGGGCTTAGTCATGTCAAACATCATAAGTCTAATCCGAATCGAAGATCGTCCCCAATGCCCAACCATAGGTGCCTTGTTCCCTATATCAGATGAATTTCAAACATATAAAAAGATAGAACAATTATAATTGAAAGACATTTAATAAAGTTCAAAACTATAACTATCCAAATATCCAACCAAGCATCCACCGGATGTTAGACCCCATACCAATACCAATGTCATGGCTGACACCAATACCTACATCGCCCATGCCCAAAGTAGTCAGACAAAGCCTCTAAAATAAATCAAAGAACATCCAGTCGGGACATGCAACTGACCATAGCTAAAATCAAAGTCTAATAAATAAACAAAAATATGAAAAGAAGTCCATGAGATAAAATAGATCCTTTCGGAGTATGGAATCTCACCACTTTAATCCAACACCAAGTTGTTCCCAAATCCAAGATCACTGAGCAGGAGTAGTATGACAGATTCCTACATCGTGTGGGAATATAGTGCCTGAAGACGGGTTAAAAGATGAATGCTAGCAGTCAAGTCAACCTTCGAAAATCATAGCATAACCACCGCGATCGTGAAAGTTGCGAACGCAGTTAAGCAATGGCAATTGCGGTGGTGGAAAAAATCTATATGGGCATAATGTAAATTTTACAGAGCTGAATTGCAAATATCAAAAGGCAAAACCCCTTGCACAATTGGCGGATCTTTCAACTAATTTACCAATTCTGAGTAGGGAGAAATATTTCAATTTTGGAAAAGAACAATTGATAGTAAAATTCCAAGAGGTTTTTAGTTGTAACTTGAGATTAAAGTTTGGATTATTCTTTCTTTGCTTTTCAATGGATGCATTAAATGTCAACTTGGGTATATATATTTTCTCCAATTTCATGAGTAGCTAAATTCTTATCTTGGGATTATGTTTAATTAGGTGGCTAACTTTGTGTGGGTGTTAATTGTTAGTCCAAATAACTAGTTAAGGACGTTGGATTTTTCTATTACTCTAGGTTTGAATTGAGAAGTATGGGTGAAAACTTCAATTAACTTGGATCCCACATCATTCTTGAAAGAGGGATATGGGTGATGAATAATAGTAAACTACACTTTGATTTAGCCTCTCTCGTAGCATTATCTTAGAAATAGGGATGTTGTGTGGATTTGGAATGTTCATAAGCATTATCTTAGAAATAAGGATGCTAGTGTGAGGTATTGGATTGATAATCTTGTCATGCTCATGAGGTATTTGAAAGAATCCATGAGTGAAATTTGGTGTTTTGTTGAAAGACTAACACTAATACCTTAAATCTAGCCTACCCAAACCCTTAACTAAAACTTGGACTGGCCTTTGATTACCCACACATAAATGACCCCTAAGGTAGCATAACCCCAATATTTCTCTTAATTGTATTTACTAATCACTTGTTAAATCCTTCAATTAGTGTATTGTGTGATTTTTATTAACGGAGATTTACTCCAAACCCCCTAATTTTACGTTAATATTTTGTTTTAGTTGCGCATTATGGGTTAACTCCTAGTTAACTCTCAACACATGAAAGGTGTCGAAAGCTAGTTTTCACTCCTTATGGATATGACCCCGACTTCTGTTGGATTCATATTGATGATGATCGCCTTGCATTAAAATAATGGTGTAAGTTATACGTTATCAAAAATGGCATCGTTGTTGGGTAGTGAAGCTTTGTTTTCACTATTGTGGTGTTCTTAGTGAACTTGGGTTAGCCGTAGTGCTTTGTTTACTCTTATTTATTGTCTTTGTTTGCTTGTCACTATGGCATCATAGAATGAGAACGAGTTTGGTGATTACAAATATTATCTTAATGATCCATGTGCATATTATGGTGAACCCCACTTTTGGCTATATTGTAAATATGCTCCCCAAAAAGAGGTGTGTGCACCATCTAAATCCTACTGCGACTATGATTATTCTTTATGTGGTGATCGAGATGGACATTTGATTATTTTCCAAATGCCCCCTTCCCTAATTATGCAAACAAAAATTCTAGTTCTTCTTATGAGTTTGATAGGCCTCATAACATGGAAAAGGAATAACAACGGTTGGGTACAACGATGTTAAAGCAATGCTTCTAACTATCTTGAATCGGTGAGTACAATGGGGGAGGACATGCATCTCTTGCATCAATCCATGGATGCATTTGGAAATAAAAGTGAAAAGGAAGAAGAAGTGGGTGAGGATGTCGGTCTTTCAAGTGCAATTAATATGCCCAATCTTCAAAATAAAGTTGACAAAGAAAAACTTGACAAGAAGGAAATAGTGAACCGAGAATGGCTAATGAATCAAATTCAAAAACTTGAAGTCCATAAGGGCCAACTTGATAGTGTGTTACTAATGATGGACGAAGCCCTCAAATTGCATGTTGAGCAATGTCAAGTATGAATTAAATTTGAAATGGCAACTCAAAAATTGAAAAAACTGAATTGAATGTAAGAATTAAAGCATGTGATGCCCAAAGTCAAATGAATATCATAATTATGTCAAAGAGGTTTCCAATAAAGATGAGGGTGAGCTTGATGTTGAAGAATTCTTGGTGATTTACCAACCAACCAAACCAAAAATAATAAAGAATGTCAAAATTGAGAAAATGATACTAGAGTTGTATGAAAGCTCCAAGCAAATCTTTCATGAAAGCACTAGTTCATTTCAAGGTAAGAATGTCAAGAAAAATGCAAATCCATAAATGGAAGACGACCTCATTCCAATCACTTTTTGACATTATGCTTGGCGGATGTGATGGAAATCGAGCCACTCGAGCAAATAAAGAATTATGGTGATGAGAAACAAAACTCCTACATTTGGAGTTTGTCATTCCAAAAGATAAAAATGATGTCCCTCACTTGAAGGCCAAGAAAGGCAAAATTCGACGTTTAACTGGTGGATTAATGATGTTCTCACCGATACCCGACGAGCCGACTCAAAAGTTTGATGTGAAGTTGGGGAAAAGGTTCAAGTCTTCAAAGTGGCGAGACTGAATACGTATCTTTGCATTCTTACCTTTGCCCCAAGTACCTCGATGATAAGTTGATCTAAAATTGGATCGATGACTCAAATACTCTTAGTGGAGATATAAAGGATGAATGAATGGACATCGTGTCGTGACATTAAATCAAGCGTTGGATGGGAGACAGCCTATCATTTTTATAATTGTGACGTTTATTTTTTGATTAATTCACATAATATTGGCACTTTACAGGTGCTCGGAGTAGTTTAGAAGCCAAAAATAGGGGAAGCAAAAATGCCTCAGATACCACAATTATAATCTACAGATCGCGATCACAGTCTGGCAAAAGTGTCATGATGGTACTAAGCTTGTCACAATTGAGATGGTGTATTCAAAATCCACACCAGCCCACGATGCAGATACAGAGAGCCCCTTTGACCTTTTTTTATGTTTTTGTGACATCCAGTGCGGATACTGCAAGCTTTTAAGTTGGGTGTATACGTGTGTGTTACCCCGTTGAGTTTATGATTTATAGAGATCCTGTGAATTAATCATTTCATTTCTAGTTTTATTTTTCTTTTTTTTAGAATTTATTGTTGGGCAAGCCTTTCCCTATGATAAATTGAGTAACGACATTCTTAAGGAAAAATTATCGTGTTGGGTTTTTGAGCTATAGATACAGGGGAAGTCTGAGTACCCATGGCATTATAGATTTGGGATTGCCATTATTCTTGTGGTGAAATTTGAGTAGCCATATGGTTTGTCCTTGCGAGAGCCCAAATGTGAGATGACGGCTTGATTTGGTGCCAACGATAGTTAACCTTGCATGGTGAAATGCGGAGAAAGCACCCCCCCCCCTCCATCCAAAAAATTTTTATAAAAATCAAGGGCATGGAATTGAACGATTTGGCAACACTTTACCTCTTGTTATGACTCTAAAATTTTTTAGTGGGTCATGTATTGTCAATAGCTCATTTTTTTCTCTAGTAGGAAATGTAATTAATCCTCCTTGAAAAATTTACATGTCATGTGCGATGAGCTTAGTTTTTTAATTCTCATACTTACTTGTGTCATCTAGACCTTATCTCGTTAGTTTCTCAAAGCTAATATTAATTACGCATGGTTAGTGAAATGATTTTAGGTTTTTCGTGAACATGAAAATTCACTTTAGTCTAAAGAGCCTACCCATATATAGATAATATCCCTAGTCACCCATTTTGAGACTTTGAACCTTTTCTTTGGCAACCGCATTACAAGTCATGGGCCATTTGAACTTTATTCCTCTTTTGAACCCTGCCCTCCTTGAACTTGAAAGTGCAACTTGAGGCAAAAAGCCTAAGTTAGGGGTGATGAATCTTGGAAGAGGGAACCTTGGGCCACGGTATTGTAAGTGAGTGTCTAAAAGCTAAACAATGAGAACAAAAGAATAAAAAAAGAAAGGGATCAACAAAAGAAAGAAAAGCATGAATTGTACAAAGGAAAGAGATAGAAAATGCTTTCAAAGATAGGTGAACCAAAGTAGTAAAAGTAGGCACAAGTGTGAGTTAGAAATAAACGAAGTGGCCCATGCTCTAAAGTCCGGTTAAATAGTGTAGTATGTAGAGTACAAGGAGGGTGTAATCACTTTAATCCCAAATGTTTATCCTACCTTTTCCCGAGGCTGCATTACAAACTTGAAAAAGTCTGTCGAGATCTCCAACCAAGCGTCTTTAATTTAGTGGCAATTAAAAATAAGGGAAAGCATATGGCATAATCCTTGTTTGCATTGAGAGATTTTTGTGAGAGTGGGTTCTTGCACTTAAGTCCTTGTTCCATGATAGATACTATGGTGTGTTAGGACTTTCTTTTGTGAGGAGGCATATAGACTAATGAGGCAGGTGAAGTTGTCATCTTCCAAAAATGAGGCAAAGAAATATATTTGAGTCGTTATTGATAGAGAGTCACTTCTAAAGAATTAGTGGTTGTTGCTTGGTTGTTCATAAAAGTCTTTTGCATCCTTGAAAGTGTGATTAATTTTGAGGGGAATTGCGAAAATAGTTTTTCCCGTGCTTGAGGGCTAAATGGTAGTGCTAATCGAGTTTGGAATCATTGTAATCATTTGGTTGAGAGGAGTATAGAGTAGTAATGCTTGAGGACAAACAAAGCTTTAAGTTGGGGGTGTTGATGAGTGAAAAATTTATCACTCATCTATATCCAAGTTTATGCATACTACGATGAAATGATTGTGTATATTAGGCTAATTATCTAGTGAAATGCACTAATTTTCAGTGTTGCTGATCTCGCAGGAAACTGATGAAAATGAGTTGATACAAAGCTGGAAGAGATGAAATGAGAGCAAGAGAAACAGCAACTGAAGATCAGACGACCATCAAGTGTCCCAATCGCGGTCACCAGATCTCGATTGCGGTCACCAAATCGTGATCACGGTCAGCAATCAAGTCAACCTTCGGCGATCGTAGCATGACCACCGCGATCGCGGGAGTCGCGAATGCAGTCAAGCGATGGCGATCGCAATGGCGCGAAAAAGTTATAGGGGCAAAATGGGAATTTTATAGAGCTGAATCCCAAATCTCAAAAGGCAAAAATCCTTGGACAATTAGGGGATCTTTCAACTAATTTTCTAATTTTAAGTAGAGAGAAAACATTCTAATTTCTGAAAAGAACAATTGTTAGTAAATTTTCAAGAGTTTTTTAGTTGTAATTTGAGATTGGAGTTGAGAGAAACATTCTAATTTCTAAAAAGAACAATTGTTAGTAAATTTTCAAGAGTTTTTTAGTTGTAATTTGAGATTGGAGTTTGGATTATTCTTTCTTTGCTTTTCAATGGATGCATTGAATGTCAACTTGGGTATATCTCTTTTCTCCAATTTCATAAGTAGCTAAATTCTTATCTTGGGATTATGTTAATTAGGTGGTTATCTTTGTGTGGGTGTTAATTGTTAGTCCAAATAACTAATTAAGGAGGTTGAATTTTGCTATTTCTTTAGGTTTGAATTGAGAATTGTAGGTGAAAATTCCAATTGACTTGGATCCCATATCATCCTTAAAAGAGGGATATGGGTGATGAGTAATAGTGAAGTACACTTTAAATTAGCTTCTCTCATAGCATATCTTAGAAATAGGAATGTTGTTTAGATTTGCTATGTTCATAAGCATCATCTTAGAAATAAGGATGCTAGTATGAGGTATTGGATAGATGATTTTGTCACGCTTATGAGGCATTTGAAAGAATCCATGAGTGACATTTAGTGTTTTATTGAAATACTATACCTTCTTGCCTACCCAAACCCTTAACTAAAACTAGGACTAACCTTTGATTACCCACACATAAATGACCCCTAAGGTAGAATAACCCCAAGGTTTCTCGTAATTTGATTTACTAATAACTTGTTAAATTCCTCAATTAGTGTATTGTGTGATTTTGCTTAACGAATATTTATACTAAACCCCCCAATTTTACGTTAACATTTTGTTTTAATTGCGCATAGCGGGTTAACTCCTAGTTAACTCTCAACACACGAAAGGTGTCGAAAGCTAGTTTGCACTCCTTGTGGATACGACCCCAACTCTTGTTGGGTCTATATTGACGACGATCGCCTTGCATCAAAATAATTGTGTAAGGTTAGCGTTATCAGTAACTTTACTATACTACTTTTTAAATATAATAAGTTTTATGATTTGAAAAAATACATTACATAATAAATCGTAGCGGATTTAATAGGTATAATAGATTTAATAGGTTTCTAGTGAATCTATTTTTATTAGTGCGTGGATATTTTTTAAATTTTGTTTCAATATCTTTTAATAATTTACTTTTTTCGTAAGATATATTCATTAATTATTTTATCCTGTAGTAATTGCAGAGTTACAAATTTCTGTATAATAATTTATCCTATCTGTGCTATAATGTATATCTAATTCTAGATTTTCAATGTTATTTATTATCTTGTGTTGTTCTTCTCGTAGTGAGTTTTTTAAACTATATAGACTATCACATGTACTTTTATCTAAATTTTCTAAAGTTTTTTCTATCCATATTAATTTTTCTTTTAGGTTTTCTATTATTTTTCTAATTCGGTTTCTATAATTAATTTCATTATTTAGATTTTCTTGATTTTCTCTAGTTTTCCTAATATATTCTAGCATTTTTTAATCTGAATAATATCCTTCTGGGTAAATTTCTTCGTATAACTGTTCTAGACAATTTGTAGTTTCAATTTCATAGTTTATTACTTCTTTTAATATTATTTTCTTAATATCTATTATTTCTATATCTTTGAGTATATATAAGATTAAAACTTTAAGATAATCTAGATAATCTATCTTTTAAAATTGGTTTTATTATAGTGTTTTGTAGTTGTTTGTTTTAGCCTTAGTAGTTTTTGCATATTTTTATTAAGAAATTTTATATCTTTATTTCCCATGTATTTATCTATATTTATTTTTATCTGTTTTTCTAGTAACTGCATATTTTTTATATTGTTTTCTAAAAATTTTATGTAACTTATCATCGTAAATATTTGTAAGAGTAGTTAGGTAGATATGGTATATAATTTACTCTAGTCATGTAATATTTACCAAAAGCTTTTTCTAATATGATTTTTCTTATATCTGCTACTTTTATATTTCTAAGTGCATACAAAATAAGTATTTGAATTTATCTACCATCACATCAGATATATTATCATTCATTTTCATAAATTTGCTTTTTTCAAAATATTCCCTTCAACCATGTACATAAAATATAGTCATCTTAGCTTACTATATACTAGATTATTCTTAAATAATATGTTCTTCCGTCACTATTAACATGGTAATCCGGATACTTTTTCCCTTAAACAGCGCCTCTACTCTGGTTACTCCCCACCACGGCTTCTTGCCTCATTGGTTTCACCTTTAGGATGGCATAGTGCTTAGGGATATTTCTCCGTTTCCTCTTTGTTAATAAACTTCTTAACATATTATTCTTCGAATAATTCTACTATAAAGTAACTAATATGAATTTATTTTATCATATCATGATTGTTGGGAATTATGAAATTAGCTATTCATAATCATAAATAGATATACCTGTTCGGGTAGCTTTGATATTTCTGAGTTTTGTTGCTCCATAGCTTTTTCCATTGAAATATGTTTATCTAATTAACTGAGAAATATTTTTTGTGGATTGGAGAGAGCAAGGGTGCTTCAACGCATGAAGGCTTGCTTTTGCAATGCCTTCTGCCTTTGATATATATAGAATGAGAATTTACAAGTTTTTACATTCACGTGTTTTTAATTCTTAAAACTAAGAAACAAAAGTCAACAAAAGTGGCCATAATGGCCTAACCTACTCTACCCTAAGGAAAAGTCCTAAATGTGTAAGAAAGTAAATAATTGCTTTACATTATCTTGTCGTAAGAAAATAGGTCCAAATATCTTCCGTTGATTTGTTGTCGTATCTGCTCCATTATTGCTCTGTATCTGCTCCATTATTGCTCTGTATCTGCTCCATTATTGTTCTTTTATCTTATCTTTCCAGCTGGCATTTTGTTTTCTTTATTCTAGATGTACCTCTGGAATAATATTATCTTCTCCATTGCACCTCGAACATTGGTGGTCTGGATATTTATGTCCAATTATTTTACAGTATCTTGTTAGCAGTCCTTCTGAAATAAATCCCTTTTTTATTGCTCTCGCGGTAGATTGTTTTTCTGGGTTAAGTAGCGTCATTATCCATTGTCTTACGTCTTCCATATCTGCTTGTCGTAGCTCTTTTGAATTTGAATATATCATTTGATGATCTCTTGAATAGTAGCTCCATATTGGGTTTCCGTTAGCATAGTTATTTGCTAGTTCTTGAATGATCGTAGCTAGTCCAATAAGTCTTTTATTTGCATAAAAATCTGGTATCTCGATTCTAGGTATCTCCGGTTGTTGCGAAATATCTTCTGGTATAATCATATCTCTTGTTAATCCTATCTTTACAACTTGTATAACTGGTTTTATTTCATCATATAATATCTCTGCTGGTGCAGTATAACATTTTATATAAAATAAATTTCCTTTTGTTATTCTTTTGTAGGTAGTAAATATCTTGTATAATTCCTCCATAGCTGTTAGCTCTTCTCCGTCTTGGGTATATATGGTATTTAGTAGTCCATAGTCAAAACAGGTTTTAACTAGGCTTGGGTTAGTTTTGGGTAGTGCGATTAATTTATTATATCCTTGTAGTTTTTGGGTTATATAATTGGTATTTGGTTCTTTGATGTCTGTAGCTCTGGGGTTATGGTTTAGAAAGGTTTGTACTCTGTATATATTTTCTATGTATTTCTGGGCGGTGTAGTTGTATACTTTTTTGTCTTGGTTTAGGCTATCTCGGTATGTGTTAACTTGTGGGGGTATGAATAAATGGTCTTTTTATGTTTTTGGGGTAAATGGTTTTTCAAATATTTTGTTCATATTTACATTCTGGTATCTTGGTTTATTAACTCCTTTGCTTGTACCTGCAGAAGTAGATTGATAAATGTTATGGGTTTTATGGAGTGTCCCAACGTCTCCTTCTAGCTCTGGATTTTTAATGTCTTCCGATCGACATAGCTCTGCACACTGCTGAGTTAGCTGATTTGTAGCTATAGACTTCAGTTTATCTTCATTAGTCTTTAGCTTTTCTATCTCATTACCCATACTGTCCACTTTCATTGAAAGCGTAGTTAGGGTGTTAAGTATTTTTTCTAGAGTATCTTCCTCTACTA
>NC_061113.1:209949190-209966493 GCF_002878395.1 Capsicum annuum | reverse complement strand
TTTAAGGTTTCTGCTAATTTTGGAATATATTCTCTTACTTGGTTTACTAATCCTAAAAATGATTGTAATTTCTTTTTTGTATCTAATTCTTCTTTCGAATTTATTATTTTTTGTACTATATGTTGTTGCATTTTTACTCCACTTTTATCTATTTGTATTCCTAAAAATTCTATCTGGTTTTTCATAATTTCGGCTTTCTTTTTGCTTAAACTTATTCCTGATTTTTCTATTATATCGGTGAATTGTTCTAATAATTTTAAATGTTCTTCTTTGGTTTTGGTGTATAATAATATATCATCTATGTATACTATACAATTAGATAATTATTTAAAATAATTATCCATAAAATGTTGATATCTACCTGGTGCATTTTTGTATCCAAATGGTAACACATTCCATTCATAAAATCCTTGTGGTACCGTAAATGCGGTTAATTCTTTAGATTCTTCTTCTAGCTTTAGGTGGTAAAATTCTGATTTACAGTCAAATTTGCTAAAATAATTATATCCTTGGATTTGTCTTATTTTTAATATCTTATTTGGTATCGGGTAATTATATGTTATAGTTTTTGCATTTAAATTTCTATAGTCAATAACCATCCTACTTTTTCCTCTTTTTTGTTCACTATGTTTATTTACTATAAATGCTGGACTGTTATGTTTACTATTACTTTTTTGTATATATTGTTTTTCTAATAATTCATCTATGTGCATTTTAAATTCTTTTAAATCATCAAAATTATATGTTAATGGTTTTTGTGTGATTATGCTATTCTTATCTATTAATTCAATTTTTATAGTAGTTTTGTGTTTTTCCCATCCTTTTAATGGATCTTCACTATATAATTGTTCTAATTTTTTCTGAATTATTTTTATTTTGTTTATTGAAAATATAGTTATTTCTGTTTTATTTATCGAAAATACTACTAGTTCTACTGTATCTTCAGTATTGTTTATATTTTCTAACTTTTGTGTAATTTTTTCACTTCCTTTTATCCAATCAGTTTTCTTTCTTATTTTATTATTAACTCTTTTTGCTCTTACTTTTTGTTTGCATGGTGTTGTAAACCACCAGTCTGTTTTGGTTATTATATTTGGGTATAATTTATCTAAAAATGGCATTCCTAAAAGTATATCTTTTGATGTTAATTCATAGTTATAAATTTCTTCTATTGTTAATATCTTATCCCATACTTGTATTTTTACATTTTTAGCTTTATAAGTAATTAAGCTTCCTTCATTATTAAATCCTTTAACTATTATTGGTGTTTTTAGTTTATCCCATTTGTTTTCTGGTAAGCAATTATATCTACATAAATTAGCTTCTGCTCCTGTATCTATCATAGGCGTATAATATCTACTGTAATATCCTTCTACTACTATCTTCATTAATACATATATCTTCATTTCATGTTAAGGCTCTTTTTTGGAATAACTTTTCTTTGTTGTATGTTAAGGTTAATTGTGTATGTTCTATATTATATGGTTTTACTTGTTCTAACCATTTTATTCCTAATATTATATCTGCTTTTTGCATTTCTTCTTTTACTTCAAATTCTATGTTTATTTTTCTAACTCCTAATATTATTTCTTTTTCTGCTATATTTTTATTATTTATTAAACTTCTTGGTAGATCTGGGCATATATCATTGTCAGTTTTTATTTCTTCATTTTTTACTAGATATTTTGCTATATGATTTTCTTCTTGTCCTGTATTCAAAAGTATTAAATATTCTTTTTCATTTATTTTTCCCATTATGTAATATTGGTTTAAATTACTTATTGAATTTGTTTCATAACTTGTTCTTTTTGATGAGCTTGATGATTCTGGCTTTTCATTAGCTATTCTTTTCGTTGTACTTATTCTATCATTTACTATTTCTAAATTTTCTTATGTATCTATGTCTCTATAGGTATAATCATTATAATCTATTGTTTTTACTATTTGTTCGAATGGGCTTTCTATTTGTATTTTGTTCATCTTATTTTTTTCTGTTATTTTATGTTTTGTTGTTAATACATATAGATTTTTACATCTTGCTGTAAATATTTTACTTCCTGGGGTTAATTCTATTCCTGATATTTTCCAATATAATACTAGTGATTTGTCTATATTCCTATCTGTTACTGCTACTGAATAATTTGCACTTATTATAAATTTAAATTTTTGGTATATTAGATTTCCTTTTACGGCAGTTATTATGCTTTTTTCTATAGGTTTTATAATTCTATCGTCTGCTAAATATAATTCTATTGGTGTATCTATTCCTTCTCTAAAACATGCTTTTATTAATATTTCTGTACCTCCAAGGTGTACATATTTTATTGGATCTCCTTTACTTTTTATATCATTTATTTCTTTATTAATTATTCTTTTTGTTACCAGTGGTATACTAGCTTTTCCTTTTGCATATCTGCAGTCTATTACATGTTCTTTTTGACATACTACATAATATTCATCTTTTTTCCTAGTAAAAATATTTTTTATTGTTGGTATTTTAAATATTTTTCTACACTTAAATCTAATTCTTTTCCTTTTATTTCATCAAATATATTACTGTCAAATATTATTTTTTGTTCTGTTCCTTCATCATTTAAATATTCTTCCTTTGTTATTATTTTTATATCTTCTTCAGTCATTTGATTCATCTATTTCGCTATCTATTTCATTATCTGTTTCGTTTTTTGAAATTTCATATATACTATCTTCACTTTCTAATTCATAATCTATATAATCTATCTGCATATATTCGGTATTATCTATTTTTATTTCTAATATTTGTTTATTTTTTGGATTTTTAGGTAATTTACAATCTCTAGCTAAATGTCCTAACTTTCCACAATTATAACAAGTACATTCTTTTATAGATTTCTTCTTTCTATATGGTCTTTTATGTTTATAATTTTTGACGTAATATCTTTTTCTTGGTTTCTTATATTTATATTTTGATTTTTTATATTTCTTATAGTTCTTATGTCTTTTTCTTTTCTTATAATATCTTTCTTCGCATCCAAATTGGGGTGCTATTTTATTTTTGCAACAGGCTAAATTTCTTATTAATGTTTTTTCCATTTTTAATTCTTCTCGATATTTTTCACATAAGTTTCTATACCATTGTTGTAAATATTTTATTCTTGCTCCTAGCGTATCTACTATTTTTGCTTTTTCCAAACTTTTTATTATTTTCGAACTAAATGGCTCGGGTAATTTATTAAAATATAATTTTCTTATTTCTTTACTTTCTTCTATACTATATGCTCCTTTGTAATAATATTCTTTAAATGCGCAAGTATATTCATCTATATAACACATATTACATATTGCTAATTTTAACATTAAATTTCTATTCATATCTCTTTCTTCATTTTGTTCTTCTTCTATTGTTGTCGTACTTCCAAATTCGTCTTTTATAGCTGTTTCATATTTTTTGTAATAATTCTATAGGTGTTAGTTTAGTTGTTGTCGATGATGTTCCTTCTATAGGTTTATCAGTTCTTAATGCTTTTTTGCTATTTTCGGTTAGATTTGCAAACCATAGTTTTACTGATCCTATTAGTGTTTTTTCTATATATTCCGGTGCATCTGTTATATTTATATTATTATCTAATAATTGTTTTGTCATATATCCTATCCATAATTGTATTGTTTTTTCTGTATCTATTACACAGTCTAGATCTAAAAAGTTATAATTTTTATTCACTATTTGTTTTGGTATCCATTTATCATATTCATTATATTTTTTAAACTTATTCTTATGGTATACAGGTTTTCTTATTTCTGTTGTTTTAGGTATTATATTTTCATTTTCTTTTTTATCAAGAGTATTTATTTCTGTGTGGGTATTTTCTAAGTTTTCCTTATTAATTTTTTGTCCTTCATTGATTTCTAAATTTTTTGTATTTGTTAGTATTTCTGTGTATGTTTCACTATCTTCGGACTCATAACTATCTGTTTTTTCTATATCTATATCATTTATTTCTAATTCTTTATTTTTTATTTCTAATTTTTCCTTAAATTGATTTATCTAATTTAGTAATTTCTGTTCTCTATCTTTTTCTTCTTTTTCTTTTTGTCTTTGTTCATACAGTTCTTTTAACATTTGTAATTCTTTTTCTAGTTCAGCAATTCTACTATTTTTGGTTTCTTCTATTTTTCGTATTTCTTCCGTAGTTTGTTGTTTTATTTTTTCTATTTCTTTTTTCCTATCTATCTCTTCATTTTCTTTTTCTATTCTTACCATTGCTGTTAATTTATCTTTTAATTTTAATTCTTCTTTTTCTAACATTAGATATAAGTGTTCACCTATTTTCTTATATCTTCGTCCTAGATTAGAAAATACTATTTTTATTTTTGATCCTTCGTAGTTTTCATATATTTTTCATCTATTATAAATTCTTCTTTATTCATTTTATTGTGAATAGGTCATGTTGATATACATATTCTAATACCATTTGTGATTCTAATTTTGTTATTTCATCTTTTTGTGTATCTATTGAATTTTTACTAACTCCGGCAAATATATTATAATGTAGTCTTTCTATTCTTATTTTTAATTCTTTTCGTTTTTCAGAGATAATTTGTTTTAATTCTGTATATCGTTGTATTTTATTCATTTTAAATTATATTTATAATATCTCGGTGGATATCTAAATCTAATTTTATCATAATTAGGTGGTATATGTTTCATTCTTCTAGATTTTAAATGTGTTATTAATTTCGATTCAATACTAGATATTAATGTAATTAAGTAGGCTAGTTTTTGTGGATTTTCTTTTGTTTTATTTAGATTTATATATTCTGAATAATTACTAATTAAAGATTTTTTAATTTTTCTAAAAGCTTCTCTATTTTTAAATGGTCTTCGCATAATTAATTTAATATTTTTGTAGGTAAATTTTTTAACTCTAAATCGAATTTTAATTCTAACATGTATATTCTAACTCTAGTATATATCTCTTCCGTACTGTTTAATTATATATCTCTAGTATAGAAATAGCCAATAGGTAAATTATCTATTAATTTTATAAATTGAACAAGTATTGTTGGACAACCCAAAATAGAAAAGTGGACAAGTAAAATAGGCGAAGAAAGTAGGTGCAAAATTGAAAAAGAATAGTAAATGTGGCAATTACGTATTCCCCCTGTTCCAAAATAGTTGACCCATTTTTAAAAATATTTATTTTAATTTAGTTGTCTCTTTGTGAAATTTAAAAGATTTTATTATGTTATTTTAATATTACTTTTATCACTAAATGACTAAATAAAGTGTACATACTCAAATTTATATTTTCAAAACATTAATAATAAAGCAAATTTGATAAAATAAACTGGTAATAAATATTTTTGTTAGGAGAATGTCAAGTCAAGTCAAGTATTTTATAATGGAGGAAGTAGTTGAACGAAGAAACAATAACTCCTAGGCACGTTTCCGCTCTATCTTCTTACATTTAATCCTCCTTATACGTTTTCAGTGTTGTTGTCTTACAAGGCGTGACAGTTCTCCCGTCTAACCTTTAATCATTTAACCAATGCCGTTAAATGGTTAAAGGTAAAGTCGGGATGCCTTTGCCCCTTTGATATTTTCCATTTTATATTTCCCCTTTATACTCTGGACTCATACTTCTTTTGTTTAAAGACTCAACACTAAAGTTGGTAATTTTTTTATCCCACTCTAAGAATTTCATCTTTTTTTGTTTTCTTGATGACTTGAATCTGTAATTTTAGAATGGAAAGTAGAGAATGTTTACCATTTGAACAACTTTCTCTTGTCATGTTCACAATTAAACACGTAAATTTTTTCTTTTAATTATTACTCAGCTCTGAAAAGTATGTATACTTTGAAATTTAATAGGAGTAATTTAATAAACAATACCTTATATTTTTTTAATGAACGTGAAAAAAGCAACAGTTTGAAACGCATGCAAATTATGAAAATTATCTTTAATCTTCTATAGGTATTTGCCAATGTTGAATAGATCATTAAAACATAAAAAAAGGAGATACAAATTAAAGGAAGCCAGCTTTGTATGTTCATGCAAATCACGGCAAACTCATATCAGAATCCTTTTCTCAATTTTCTGTTTTTGATATTTATTATATTGCATATATTTTTAGAGATAAAATCATCTCTCTGCTGCAATATGTCATCCTTCTTTTGTTTTTTGTTTTTTGTTTTTTGTTTTTTAGATATCTAAAGTCTAAACGTGCAAGTGTCACGTAACTTTTTTCTGCTGTCTTATTTAATGCAAATTTTTGACGCGGCTTTCTCGTCAAATCTACTGTATTACTCTATTTATATCCTAAAAAACAAAAAAAAATTATGGCATATCTATTTCATTTATTTTAATCATAATTTTATTATATCATTCATAATTAATTATTTTAAGTCATTAAGTATTAAAAAATTAATATTAAAAAATTATTATAAAGATATCTAAATATTAAAAAACTAATAATATCTAGTGTTAAATTAACTTGACGTGTCATATGAGGTTCAATTAATTTTTTTTTATAAGTATTTTTTTATAATAATTTTACTATATCACTTCTAGTTAGTTATTATAAGTTATTTAAGACATGTCTACTTTGTTGCTTCAATCGTAATTTTACTATATCACTTCTAATTAATTATTATGGTCATCTAGACATTGTGCAAATTAAATTGGAATAGAAGAAAAAAGTATTATAAATCACAATAATTAAAAAAGTTAAATTATTACAAAATATAATTGACTATCAATGCCACAAAATTTTGGACAGAGAGAGTAACATATATTATTTAAATATTAATAAAAAAATTATAAATTACAATAGTTAATAGCTTAAAATATCTAAAAAAAAAAAAATATTAACCTGTCATATATTTCAAAAAAAATATGTAAAAAAAATATTATACATCACAATAATTAACAGCTTAAAAAATTTTAATGTCAATCTGCCAACTTTGGCATAACTTCATATATTGGTCATTTCCCTTGCCTTTATTTTTTCGTTCATTTTAATTTATTTGTTTTATTTTATTTTTTTAAATTTATTATATATTTTTTAAAAATGTAAAAAATATCTTGTGAATCAAAATAATTAATAACTTAAAAAATTTAAAAGATATGAAATATTTGGCTGACTCTCGAAATTATATCATTGTCACATAAATTGAAATAGAAGAAAAATATTATAAATAACAGTAATTAAAAATTTAAACAGTTTTTCAAATATAATTAACTATCAATCCCACAAAATTTTGTACAAGGAAAGTAACATATATTATTTGAAAATTAAATAAAAAATATTATAAATTATAATATTTAACAGCTTAAAATATCTAAAAAAAATTAATCTGTTGTATATTCTAAAAAATACATAAAAAATACTATAGATCACAATAATTAACACCTTAAAATGTTATATTTGGTTGACTCTCAAAATTATATCAGTGGCACTTAAATTGAAATAGTTAAAAATATAATTGAATATCAATGTCACAAAAGTTTGGACAAGGATAGTAACATGTATTATTTGAAAATCACATAAAAAAATATTATAAATTACAATAGTTAACAACTTGAAATATCTAAAAAAAATAGTTTGTCATATATTTCAAAAAAATATTTTAAAAAATACTATAAGTCACAATTATTAATAACTTAAAATTTTTAAGATATAAAATATTTGTTAACCATAGAAATTATATCTATGTCTCTTAAATTGAAATAGAAAAAAGATATTATAAATCTCAATAATTAAAAACTTAAATAATTTTTAAAATATAGTTGACGATCGATGCCACGAGAGTTTGAACAAGGAGAGTGACATACATTATTTAAAATTTACATAAAAAGTATAATAAATTACGACAATTAACAACTTAAAATATCAAAAGCATATTAAAAATATATTTGATAATCTAAATTTTATTTAGGTCACATTAGTTGAGACTAAAAAGTAAAAATAATATATATTGTCAACCATTCAGTTGTTTGCTCCGTGAGTTTACTATAACACTCCTAATTAATTACTATATGCCATTTATTTATTAAAAAATTAATAATATATAATAAAAAATAAAATAGACATTTATGACGTGTCTGTTTCAGTTGCTTCAATCTTAATTTTACTATATTGCTCTAAATTAATTATTATAAGTCATCTATATATTAAAAATTATTATAAAGCCATCTAAATATTAAGAAATTAATAATATTTCATGCTAGATTAACTTAGCGTCTTATATGAGGTCCACTTTTACTGTAGTTTTATTGTATCACTTCTAATTAGTTATTGTCGTATCCT
Organism: Capsicum annuum; assembly: GCF_002878395.1. Classification (NCBI taxonomy): domain Eukaryota; kingdom Viridiplantae; phylum Streptophyta; class Magnoliopsida; order Solanales; family Solanaceae; genus Capsicum; species Capsicum annuum. The sequence continues at coordinate 209,958,204 of NC_061113.1, read as the reverse complement.
TGCTGACCATTCAGTTGCTTGCTCCGTTATTTTACTATATCACTCCTAATTAATTATTATGTGTCATTTATGTATTAAAAATAATAATATTTAATTAAAAAGGTTAAATAGACATCTATGACATGTTTGTTTCAGCTGTTTTAATTGTAATTTTACTATAGCACCCTTAACTAATTATTAAAAGTCATATAAGTATTAAAAAATTATTATAAAATCATTCAAATATTAAAAAATTTATCATATTTAATACTAAATTTACTTGGCGTCTTATACCCACTTCATTCATTTTTACAAGTATTTTTTTATAGTAATTATGTAATCATATCACTTCTAATTGGTTATTATATATAAGTCACTTAAGATATGTCTGTTTCGCTACTTCAATCATGATTTTTTTATATCACCCCTAATTAATTATTATAATCATCTAAGAATTGTGCCACTTAAATTGGAATAGAAGAAAAATTATTATAAATCATAATAATTAAAATATTAAATTATTTAAAAAATATAATTGACTATCAATGCCACAAAATTTTAAACAAGAAGAGTAATATATATAATTTAAAAATTACCTAAAAAGTTTTATAAATTACAATAACAACTTAAAATACCTAAAAAATAATTTAATATTTTATATATTTTTAGAAAATACGTGAAAAATACTATAAGTCACACTAATTAAAAATTTAAAAAATTAAAGGTCAATTTGTATGCTTTGGCACAACTTCATTGGTCATTTTCCTTGCCTTCATTTTTTTCATCCATTTAAATTTGTTTGTGTTATTTCTTTTTTAATTTGCTATATAGTTTTAAAACATACAAAAAAAAATTTTGCAAATGGCAATAATTAACAACAACAACAACAAACCCAGTGTATTCCCACCAAGTGGGGTCTGGGGAGGGTAGAGTGTACACAGTTCATGCCGCTACCTCCAGTGAAGCAGAGAGGCTGTTTCCGATAGACCCCCGGCTCAAGATAAAGAAAAGTAGACCAAAGTGTAATTAAATAAGAAGCAAGATGGATGGCATAACATGACAAGGAATAATACACATAAAAATAGAAGTCAGAGCATTAAGAAATAAAATAAATAAGCGCAATAGGAGAAAGAGACCCACGCCCGCCTGAACGGGCTCCTATCTTTGGACCCAATCCTAGGTTTACTAGCCCGACTCAACCTGAGATCTTCTAGCTACTTACTAAATCCACGCACGCAACCTAGCCTTCTACTCTTATCCGTGACCTCCATACTTTCCTATCTAGGGTCATGTCCTCAGTAAGCAGAAATTGCTCCATATCATGTCTAATCACTTCCCTCCAGTACTTCTTCGGCCTACTTCTCCTTCTTCTGAAGCCATCTAACGCTAACCTCTCGCACCTACGAATTGGGACATTCGTGCCCCTCCTCATCACATGCCCAAACCATCTCAACCTTCTTTCGCGTATTTTATCCTCCAATAAAACCACTCCGACCTTCTCCCGAACGATCATATTCCTGACTCTATCCCCTCTGGTAAGTCCACACATCCAACGCAACATTCTCATTTCCGCTACCTTTATTTTTTGAATGTGGAAGTTCTTGACTAGCCAACACTCTGCTTCATATAGCATAGCAGGACGGACTGTCGCTCTGTAGAATTTACCTTTAAGCTTTAGTGGCACCTTCTTGTCATACAACACTCCCGAGGCGAGCCTCCATTTCATCCAGCCAGCTCCAATACGGTTAGAGACATCCTCATCAATCTTGCCATTCCCCTGAATCATAGACACAAGATACCTAAAACTATCCCTCTTTCGGACCTCCTGGGAATCCAACCTTACCACGACATCCTCCTCCTGCCCCACCTCACTAAACTTAAATTTCATATATTCCGTCTTGGACTTACTCAACCTGAACCCCTTAGATTCAAGGGTTTGCCTCCAAACCTTCAATTTTTCATTCACACCCGCCCGCGTCTAATCAATCAGCACTACATCGCCAACGAACAACATACACCACGGCACCTCCCCTTGAATACTCTGTGTCAACACGTCTATCACCAACGCAAATAAAAACGGACTAAGAGTCAAACCCTACCTCGATCGAAAAATCCTCTAAGTCTCCTCCCACCGTTCTCACCCGAGTCTTCCCTCCATCGTACATGTCCTTAATAGCTGTGATGTATGCCACCGGGACCCCTTTGGCCTCTAAACATCTCCACAGAACCTCCCTCGGAACTTTGTCATAAGTCTTCTCCAAGTCGATGAACACCATATGCAAATCTTTCTTTCTTTCCCTATATTACTCCACCAATATCCTCACCAGTTGGATTACCTCTGTCGTCGAGCAACCAGGCATAAAACAAAATTGATTCTCCAAAATGGACACGATCCTCCTCAATCTCAGCTCAACTAACCTTTCCCAAATCTTCATAGTATGACTCAATAGCTTGATACCTCTATAGTTAGTGCAATTCTAGATGTCTCCCTTATTTTTATATAACAGAATCATCGTACTCCACCTCCAAGCCTCCGGCATCCTTGTAGTCTTAAAAATGCCGTTAAATAAATCAGTCAATCACCTTAAACCAACCTTACCTATAAACTTCCAAAAATCCATCGAAATTTCATCGGGCCCCGTCGCCCTTCCCTTTCGCATTCTACGAATAGATTCTTTGACTTCCTCCACCCTAAAACGCCTACAATAACTAAAATCACGTCTCTCCTCCTAGTGTTTCAGCTCTCCTAACTCGATGTCTCTATCCTCCTTCTCGTTCAAAAGCCTATGGAAATACTCCTGCCATCTCCTCTTAATATGGACATCTTCCACCAAAACAGTACCATCCTCCCCTTTAATACACTTCACTTGGTCTAAGTCCCGACCCTTCCTCTCCCTAGCCTTCACAAGCCGATATAACCTATTTTTCCCACCTTTCGCATCTAACCCCGCATACAAGCTCTCAAACGCGACCGTCTTAGCTGCCGTAACTGCAAGCTTAGCTTCCTTGGTTGAATCTCAAAATTATATTTGTGTCACTTAAATTGGAATAGTTAAAAATTTAATTGACTATTAATGACGCAAAAGCTTGGACAAGAAGAGTAATATGTATTATTTGAAAATTACATAAAAAGTATTATGGATTACAATAGTTAACAATTTAAAATATCTAAAAAGGATTTAAAGACGTAAAAAAAATTATAAATCACAATAATTAATATATTGATGAAATTAATTGTGACACTTTGATGAAAACTTCGAACGAGGTAACTTCTTATATTTTTTTTCTTTTTACAACACCACTATCATTACAAATCTACATAATTATCTTCATTATTTCAAGCTTTCTCACTATCGAGCCCATATCCCACAAGTAAAGTGTATAAATAAAAGATGGGTGCAATTTTTTTTGTTGTCTTCTTTTTTCCTACTTTTCAATATTTACGTACCCAGCTGGCCTGGTCCACCCCTCGTTTACTTAATGAGGATCATTTAATAGAGTGTATAAAAATATAATATATTAATAATATTTATGTTAGTTATATTTGTTTTAGTTATACTTTTATTTTTTATTATATTGTCTGATTTAGTGTATCAAAAAAATAACATCTCTTGCTTAATTTTTATAAAAATAATATTTGTTTACAAAAATATCCTCCTTTGTAAACTTTCTTTGCAACAAAATTCTTTTACTTTTAAATATTGATTGATTTATGTTTTTTCCAAGATAAATAAAATAAATTTTAGCATTGCTCATCACAACGTCACCTATTACCGCACTTTTTTTTTGTTTCTCATCTGATGCCCGTACACACATTAAAGCCCGACTACTTCAAATTCGTATTGGGTAAAGCCCCATTCGGGGTAGCGCACATAGCCGAGTCCTTTTGTTTCTACTTCGGAAACAAATGGTATACACAGGGCGCCAAAAAAATGTCATCCTTTGGTGACAAATATTTCGATAAGCAAACAGTAATAATAAATAGTTTTTGTTCCAAAGTATTACCCATATCGCTGAAAATTGGGACTTTTTCATGGCGAAGTACAGATAAGAGTTGCTAAGTATGGAGAAAAGAGAGGCAAAGTACAGTGGAAAAGAACTAAATGGAAAGTGATCTAAAGGGATTTGAGGGATAATTTTAGCATTAATTAAATAAATGCATTTGTTGAAATTCTTTGTATTATTAATACATGAAAAAAGGTGGTATTAATAATAATATTACCAATACAAACATTAGTTATACATATGGTGAAAAAATTTATCAAACAAAATACTAGGAGGTCGTTTTGGTAGAGGATATTGAAAACACAATTTTTTGACCAAAATAAGCTATTTTTTGAACCAATTCACCAAAATAATATGTTTTTTAAAAATTTTACAAAACTAGTATAAACGTACTTCCCAGTAACGTATTACTTTATTATTTTATTAAAAAATGTAAGAGTAAAAACTGACGGTGTTTGACTTTTAACGGACCATAAAACGTTACTTATAATAACGTGTTATAAGTAATTCGTTACTATGAGTAACGTTTTCCAACCAAATAAAAATAAAACGCCTAATTATTTTAGGGGCAACCATTGCCCTAATTCTGAAAAGAAAAGAAAATTCTCTCGTCTCTTTGCCACTGCCCTAATTCGAAGAAGAAGAAAAATTTGTGGTGTGTCTTTCGACGCCTCTAGCTACTCCATCTCGTCTCTTTCGACGCCTCTGGCTACTCCATCATCTAAGTAATTGTTGGTTCAGCTGTGTCTCGGATTGCGGAAGCCTAGTCTCAACGTCATAGAAAGGGTGTTTTTGGTACCAATCTACTCTCTATTTTTCTAGACTCAACTTGACTCTCTATTTTAAACTTTTGTATTTCTCAAATTTTACTCAACTATGCTCTAAATTATGATTTCGGAACAAATGGATTTAAATTTTTTTCAATTTTGGGATATTTTTTAAAGGAGAAAGGATATTTGTAGACTTTGCTCATACTTAAGAGAACAATTTTTTCCTTTTTATGGTTGATTAATATGTTCATTATAATGAACATATTCACTTATGTATAGGTACTTTTATATGGCTGGTAGTAGTTCATACAAGCTGGATCCTGGGCCACTTGAACCGTCTGTATTAACTCAACAACTTACTCATAGGTCACGGGATATATGGGATGAAAGTGCTGATATGATTCTTGATACGAGAAAGAGTGATGGAAGTTTTTTGGAAGCTTGTAGAAAAATATCCTATCCATCCACGAGTTTTAGAAGTGATTAAATTATCTAGATTGTATGGTGTTTATAGATGTAATAGGTCTGCTATCGATCGTAGTTTGATCACTTCATTAGTTGAGTGTTGGTATTCTGAAACACATACTTTCCACTTTAGAACAGGTGAAGCAACTATCACCTTGCAAGATATCGAGGTGTTGTATCGATTACCCGTGAATGGTGCTTCGGTACTTGGTATTGAGAATATGAGAACTATTGGTGATTGGCAAAACATTTGTCAAAGATTATTAGGTTTTGTTCCATCTCTCCGGGACTTTAGCAGTAGTTTCCTCAAGGTCTCTGCACTTAAAGCACACATGCTAAGTGAGCCACAATTGTCAGACATGGCAACTCAAGAAATAGTCAATCAGAAGGCTAGGTGTTACATGTTCTGGATGATTGCAGGTACGATGATGGCAGATACATCTGGTTCTTATTTGAGCTTATGTACCTACCTATGCTCGAGGACGTCAATGTAATTGGGTCTTATAGTTGAGATAGTGCAACTTTAGCGTACTTGTATCGTTTTCTTTGTAAAACCTCACAGAGTATCCAAAATGAGATAACCGGATTTTTACCACTACTTCAGGTATATCTAATAATTCTAATAATTGCACAAATTATTTATTAATATTTCTTTTAGTTTATATATATATATATCAGGTTTGGGCATGGGAGAGGATCACTGTCCTTAGGCCACAGATAGTAGGAAAAAGAGGTACAAACTGGGAGTTAGAACATGCAAAATGGTTACCTTTTTGGAACGAGTGAGAACAATATATCTGTAATGCACCAGTCAATCATGGGCCACTTCGGTATGACGATCCCTACCTTATTTGGTTCAGACGTATTACTCGTCTTCTCATTGGTAATCCTAATCCTCGTCCTCAATGCCAACAAGGTTATGTGCCTAATTCAACTGCATATAAAACAATGGTAACTAGAACTTTGTTTGTCTGCTTTATCTTTATCTAATATATGTTAATAATAATCAAAACCTCCAAAGTAGGAACTTAGCTTTTCTTGAATTTTTTTAATGCTTGTACAGTTAAATGATTTTTACTTTAATTCACAGGCACGTCATATTCATTCAATGGTTGATAAAGCTAAATCACTTGGAGATACGCCATCGTATGAGGACTTATACATGTTTAGAAAGATGGTGCTGGATCAAAGTTCTGATTGTTTGAGATATGTCAATGAGGACGACAGAATTCATGTATCAGTCGATTATAGAAGAGATAAGGTGCAACCTGATCAGTTACGTCCCCCTATTCGTAGGTGAGGAAAAGGCGGTGTTGCTGGAAGAAGAGAACGTGTTATTGCGAGAGACCAAGTGCCTGTTGAAATGAATGAAATAGATGAAGCAATGCAAAATGCACAAATAAGTTTAGAAGATGATCAAGCAACAACTAATCATGATTTTGGTTCCACTTCAATGGGTTGTACTTAAGAATTCACTCAGGCATCAGGTATGATATATCAACATACAGAGATTGTGCCATACATGACTCCACAGACTCCACAAATATCAAGGTATCCAAGTCTTTCATCACTTGATAATATATTTGGTAGTTATCAGCCTCAACATTTTGAGAATGCCCCAAACTTTACCTCATCGCCTGTGCAAATATCTATTGATATCCCCGATGCCACTAATAATTTGAAGAACTTGAACACTGAGATGGAAGATAATGAGTAGGATGATGCCAATAATGAAGTGAATGGTAATGATCTGGAGGATGAAAGTAAAGGTTGTGATACGACTATTCAGCATGATGAACTATCAAAGAAAGAGAAGCGTACAATTATTGCTAAGCTTTGTGGGACTGGTATTTTTTTGTGATTATGTTGTTTTTTTTCAACTTAACTGCACTTTTTTAGCTGAACAGTTGAAAATCGACCTTTGCTTGACAGGGAGTCACTATGCTTACCAACACGCCGAAAAGAAAAAAGCCAAACAGAAAAAAAAGCAAAACAATAAAAGGCAAAGAGTAATGGAGTTATGTTGGACTCTTCCTTCTTCCATTCCCTTGAACGTGGTCTAGTCATAGCTTGGTAATACATGAATACCTGTTCTCTCTATAAGTTATTTTGCTTTCTTGTTTTAAGTTTACTTTTAATTGTGCTTAGTTGTTGGAAAGTTGTTAGTATCTTTTTTTATAGCATTTGTTGTCCTTTTTAAGGTTTTTGGTTTCTATTCTTTGGTTTCTGTTCTTTGGTGGTGTACGCGATTCCTACTACTAGTTGTATGTTTTTCGACTTTAAAGTACCTCTCATTCCTCCGTTCGTTGTTAGGCGCATCAACCCAATTTATGTCATAGCGGGTTAGGTGGGGCTAATTATTGCATTGGAGCTTAGAGGTTTTGTAGGTCTGTACGTATATTGTGCTCTTTTGTGTGGAGTGCTGTGCATTTTTTGTGCTCTCATGCTACTCAGGCCTATGGTTACTGATATGGGTTGCGCTCTCTATTGGTTTGTCCGTGCCACAGGGTCGCCCTGGTGTCTTGACGTGGATTGCTTTAGCATTTTATATCCTGCTTGTGGATATCAGAGCATATTTAGAGAGTAGAGCAGTTATTGCTGTTGATGTGGCTGTGGCAGAGGGACAGGAGCTGCCTGATGTTGCTAAGCACCCGTCGGAGCCCTGAGAGTTCTTTTTTGAAAATCCAGCAACAACAGGATAGTGATGATGATGAGTATGTTTGTATCTGTTATATGCATGTTTATTATTTCCAAATTTTGTTACTTATTTTAGTCTATGGTATCTACGTACCCTCATTGTTAGGTTCAAAGAATTTAAGGGGTTGGTTGTGTTTATCAATTATCATGTCGTGACTCCCTTTTTTTCTAGCTATTTCTCGCACATGAGGGTTTATATGTTATTGTGATCTTCATGAAAAAGCTTCACAGTTCATATTGTTTCAAATACTTTTTATATAGTTCTTCAAATTTGTAGTGCTAGTTTTAACTTTCTTTTGTTATTGTTAATGGTGCTCTGGAATGTGTCAAATTTGATGTTGTGGTTCAGCAGTCCATGGTCTATCGGAAACGGTTGTGGGCGTTTTGGGAGAAGGGCTAGAAATGGTTTAAGGGGTAAAATTTGATGTTGTGGTTCAGCTGCTAGCTAGAAATGCAAGTGTTTTACCAGTATTTGTTTGGTGTCCTAAGGAAGAAGGGCAATTTTACCCCAGTATAGTTTCAAAATGGTAGTTAGGTGAATGTCTGATCTTATTCTCATAGTTCAGGATACATTCGAACCGTATAAAGATTCATTCTTTGGGGCCTATACAACAATTTCTGCCCATAAAAGAATCAGTTTTGCCTCTACAATTTTTGACTCACAGAAGTGCATTCTTTGGAGTCATGGTTAAAAATCAAACCTTCTGTTGGAAACTTGGACCGATATAAGTCATTTTTTGAATCAATTCACCAAAGTAATTTTTTTTTTTGAAAATTTTACAAAACTAGTATAAACGTTGTTCCAAATATTATTCCAAAATACCATCTCGATATACGTCATTGGGAAGCATAAAGCATTGACACATATCTCAAAATATTATTCCAAAATACTATCTCAACATATGTCCCAAAATCATTCAAAATACCACCTCGTGGTAAAAGTGTGTAATTCGCAATGATAATTATTAAATCATATCATGAAAACATTGAGATAATCATATAAATCAAAGTTTATTCATTCAATCATTGGTGGGCTGTTTTGATAGGCTGTAGTAGATCGACCATAACGTTTTACTTCGATAGCCAAATTAGATGAAA
>NC_061113.1:209934803-209946190 GCF_002878395.1 Capsicum annuum | reverse complement strand
GATCCATCTCATTAGGTACTCTAGTTGTCCTTTGTCGATTAGGACGATGATAGAATTCATTACCTCTCATATAAAACTTGGAGATGGACAATATGCCTCGTGCCCAACCGGTGGGAATGACCCAGAATATGTAGCAACATAATTCTTTGTTGTGAAATGCTCGCTAACAAAATTTCTAGCTAGCCCTCTCATTCTTTCAGTAACCTTCATGACATGTGAACACGGAAAGTGCAAATTAGCCCATTTTCCATAATCACATTTTTTATCATTTAGTGAAACACGATGAGAATTACCACCAGTACCATCAACTTGAATAGATCTAACCTCATATGTCCCAGTGGATATATTCCAATCAAAAACAAAGTGTCTTTTTGAACTTTCATAGTTCTTCTCCCACTTTACTTTGAACCTGCTTGTCCATAATTCCTTTTGCTCTACAAGTTGGTGCGTTGTTTGAGATCTACGGGTATACCGTTCAACTATTTGCTCCAATGAAAGTCTCACCATGGCAGTGACAGGCAATCCTCGAGCTTTCTTTAGAAGACCGTTGAAAGACTCTGAAAGATTTGTTGTCAACACTCTCCATTTTTTTCTATTATCATGGCTAATCATCCATTTGTCCAATGAAAATTGCATGAGATATTCATATGCTTCTTCATTTTCTTCCCTGATTTCCCACATCAAAGCTTTGAACTTCCTTACTTGATGAGCCGATGCAGCATTCCACATCAGATCACTGAGGTTCTTGTTTGGAAAATAAGATTGAAAGTTACTCTTAAGATGTCTTACGCAAAATCGATGAAAGGTCCGAGGCTCCTGGAATTGCCACAACTCCGATAAACTAGCTAAGATTCCTTTTGCCCTATCAGAGACAATACATACATCTTCTCTATCCTTTATTACATGTGCGCTTAGTTTTCTAAAAAACCATTTCCATGCCTCTTTCGATTCCCCATCAACAATAGCAAATGCTAGAGGAAGAATGTTATCATTTCCATCAATTCCAACAACAATTAATAATTTTATCTCATATTTACCATACAAATAGGTTCCATCTACTGAAATGACAGGACAACAAGTTCGGAATCCATCAATGCATGGCTTGAAAGCCCAAGATATAAATTTAAACGTTTTTACCTCTAACGAACTCATTGACTCTTCGTGTTTCCATTCTATAATTGTTCCATGGTTAAAGTGTTGAAAGCTGCAAAAAACTTAGGAAGCTCACTAAATGATTTCTGAAAATCACCATACACCAATTTAAATGCTCGTTGGCGTCTAAGCCACGCTTTCCTATATGTTACTTGATGACCAAATATCTCATGAACCTTAGAAATGACATCTACTACCAACAATTTGGGATTTTTACGTATTTGATTTAGAAATAAAGATGCAATTAAATTGGTATCTAGGTTAGCGTTACCTGTAGTAAGCCCTTCAGTCTCACATCTATGATTATCAAAATACTTTCCTATCTTTCAAAGGCTACCTCCAACCTTTCGGCCTCGAAGAAACCATCGACAACCTAATGATTCGTGAAACCTGCATCTGACAATCCATAGTTTCTTGCTTGATGTTACAACTCTGAATTATTTATTTTTGCGCAAACTCCAAATTGTTACAGCCGGTTTCAATCTATCTTTGCTGCTAAAACACATTTCTTTTTTTAAATCTTTTTTGCCATCGTCAGACCAAACAGAACAACAATTCATCTCAGATTCATGGGTAGAGATAAAAATATCTTCTTCATTCTCTAATGTTGTAAAGTAGGGTATATCATGATTTTGCATTTTAGACACACTTTGACCAAATTGATTATGAAGATTTACACCAATATCATTTTGAGGTAAATCTTCACTATCATTGGTATCTTCATCAGATTCACTTTCTAAGGTTTCACTTTCTCCATCATCTTCTTAACGTTCATCTTCCTCCGAACTTTCATCACAAATTTGAGCATGTGCATCATTACCCAAATCAAAGTTATCCTCATCTTCTTTGCGGAAAAAAAATAATGAATTAGTGAAGTAGTGATGCATAAAATTTCTTATAGTTTCAAAAAAAGTAAAGATCACCTACCTGATCTCATATTGTCTGTGGCCACTTTCAATGTGTCCTTGACTACTTAATCCTTCATCATATGATTGATACTCATGTTCGTTAGGGCTTGCATCAAGTGATTGATGGATACTAGGGGTTGCAGTACATGCAAAATGAGGATGACTGAGCATGGCAAATCCATAATTTTGAGCTAATAAATTCATATGATAACTATGCTGACCATTCATGTGAAATAGATTATCATGATTTGTTGGTCTAGTCTTTACATACATCTCCAAAAAATTTATATCAATTTTATTCGAAAATTTTTTAGGAATGACAAGAAATTGTAGCAAAGACTGGTCATTCTCTATTTTAAATTCAATAAACCTTGTAATGTTACCTTGAAATGAGCATGGATATTTTCCAGAAATATCCATTTGAATATTTTCACTGTTTGTCCTCATTTTTTCATGCAACATTGCAACTAGTTCAACGTAGCTAGTTGAAATAGACATGCTAATAATCATTCTAGTACCTTCGCTGTATCTAAATCCGCTCATTTTCGAAATTATTTCACCACACCAATACAAAGCAACCATCACATTTTCTTCAAAATTAGCCATTTTTCTGTTATACACAAAAACAAGATATGTATTATAATTATTAAAACATCAAAATAATTTTAATGCATTACAAAATATTGGCTAGCCATACCTATTAAAACTTTGTAAATGTCGTTTCTAGAATAAAGCACATAAGCAAAAGCTTTGGTTAGAATTGTAAAAATGTGTTTGAACATTCTATACATACCGTCACTTATATAATCTGTTGTCCTAAAACTTTGCAGGTCTGTGATTTGATTTGCTAGAAACGTTACTCACAGTAATGTTTTAAACTAAAAATGTGACTAGTGATTACGATTTCAAGGCAAAAGTTCGATCAAAAAAGTTGCTGGGTTGATTTGATATAATTGTTATTCGGAGTAACGTTTTACAGCTAAAACGTTATTAGTGATAACGTATTTAATGTCTGATTTGTACAGAGATTCTTAGGTGGCAGAGCTACAAAGAAACGTTACTGGCGGTAACTTCTTATGTCTAAAACGTTACCGAGAGTAACGTTTTATGTCAAAACGTTACTGTGAGTAACGTTTTATATTCTAACGTCTAACACCAATTCCGTTTGAGCCGTTAACCTTTTTAAAATGTAAAACGTTATTGGGAACAACGTTTATACTAGTTTTGTAAAATTTTCAAAAAATAAATTAATTTGGTGAATTGATTCAAAAAATGACTTATTTCGGTCCAAGATTCTTGAAAACACTAATGCATGCATTAATTATTATGTATCGTTACTACCTTGTTTGGTATATTTTTTAGCCTATGTATAACTAATTTGTATTAGTTATACATTCTATTATGTATTGAGGTGTCACCAGGAATAACAACACTTTCAATCAAAGAAGGGACCCAATCAACGTTGACACCCCCATAAACCATGCGATGGAATACAGCATGTACACCGCCAAAAACGACCCTAGTTCTCATTGAATTCGCGTCAAAGTGCCTGTCAAATGGGATCCCCCACGACTGGGTGCCTTTAAACTCAATACGGACGGGGCGTATGTAGAGCTTCAGGCAAGTCGAGATTGGGAGGTGTCATACGCGACCATGAAGGAAATTGGGTGATGGGCTACTGCTCTGCAGCACCACACACAACTCCCTTACATGCAGAACTACTTGTCCTCAAAAAGGGCCTTCTACTTGCTGCCTCCAACAATATTAAACCAATTGAGATTGGTGTTGATTCCGTGAAACTAACCCGCATGTTTCAAACTGATAACGGTTACTATCACATTGTTTTGTTTATTTGCAGGTCATTGATGAGAGCGACCCAAGCAGCTCCACCACATTACATCTTTAGGGAACAAAACATGATAGCGGATGCACTAGCTAAACTTGGACTTGCGGAAAAAAATTATGAGCTACCCACATTTTGTCTACCCCTCCCCCATCAGTTGAAGCATTAGTCCAAGCAAATAAATTAAGTATCTCTACTTTCCGTCCTATAAACTTAAACTCTATTAACCTAGTACGCCGGGATGTGGCTACTAATTCTCTTAATTCTACTGCTTAGCATGCACAGGGGTTCACCTCTGTGGAACATCCTTTTGCTATAACTTAATATTAATACTATGCCAGTTTCAACCAAAAAATAAAATAAAATGCACCATTTTCTTTGTATTAATAAGACAATGACCCTAAACACATACATTAACTTGTTAAATGACATTATTACCCTTCAAAATATTTTTTCACTTTCTTTTTTCACCATTATCACATTCTCTCGTTCCTTCCCACCATTTTAAAAAAGCTGCCCTTTCTCTTGTTTTACTTTCCCATGAGAATGAGAAGATACTTTGCCATATCATATTCCTCAACTTTTTTCTTTTCCGCGATATAGTCTACATCATGCAAAACAAAAAAAATTATCGATTTTCAGATCAGAAGAATTGTCGATTTCTATATCAGAAGAATTATTTTTGCTACTTTACCTGCAGTTGTTGTTTTCAATCTTCATGACAATCGATGCTACTTCATCACCAAGAATTGTTTGTGCTACATGTTAGTGTTGATTGTATTTCCTTCTACCTTTGAAAAAAGAGCGTACAAAAAGAGTATTTTGGTAGACAAATATTATTTTATAAAAATTATGTAAATATATATTATCTTTAATACATTAAATCAAATATTATATAAAAAAAAATAATGTCTGCATAAATAATACCAGCATTACTAATATTTGCATTAAAAATGCAAGCTTTACTAATACACCTTATTCAACATTATTTTTATACACTCCACCAACGACCCCTAATAGTATAAAAAATTAATACATGCATTATTTTCTCAAATACACTCTTCCAAACAACCCTTAAGTAAAAATAATTTTGACGTGGCCTTCACCAAACAAGGTTTATATGGTGGAATAGATGAATTGTTTGGTACATATACAAATAATGCAGACTTTAATAATACTAGGATTAATAATGTAGAAATTGTAGTGCTAAAATTTTTTTTATCAAGCATTTGGTATATTATATTAACAAATAGATATATCATGTATCGTATTTGAATTTAGAAATTTACAAATATTCTTTATAATTATATTCTTAAATTTTTATGAAATTTTCTATTTTATTTAACTATTCAAATTGAATATCTAAATTTTCAATATAACATATTTGTGCATAAATTCTAATTAATGTATAGTTTTTTTCCCTTTCTTCTTTTAAAATTTAAGTTACCTAAATTTAAGATGCTAAAATAATTAAAATGAAGGCGTATCAATAAATTGATTATATATTAATCTCCGTTTAGGTGATTATTTAATTTATTTTATTCTTAAATCGGACATACTTCACAACAACAACAAACCTAGTGTATTTTCACATAGTTAGGTCTGAAGAGGGTAGAATGTACGCAGTCCATACCACTACCTCCGAAGAAGTAGAGATGTTGTTTCCGAAAGACTAAATCGGACATACTTAATCTAGAAAAATTTTAAACAATAAATAATTACAATATACACCAAAAAGAATAAAATGTAAAGCAAACTATGTAGGAACAACACACACTCTATTTGATAATATGCTTTCAAATTTTGCAAGAAAAATAATAAAGTGTGAAATATATTTTCAGAGATTAATACTTTCCGTAAGCAAAATGGAAAGTTGGGATTGACGGATAGTTTAGTCATTTAGGGATCTTATTCAAATATTGTTAAACTTTAGATAAGTTATTCCTTTGTTTTCATAAATAATTCACTATGACTTATAAGTAATCAATGTATTAAGTAAGATCAAAATTGAATTGAGACACAAAACGTGTAATTGATGAGAGAAAATTTTAATCTAAGAACTATTTTAATTAGTGTAACCTACAAATGAATTCTAAGAATTATATTTGAAAATAATATTTTTTATAAAAAATATTTAACTGACCACCATTGCATATGGCCACATCACTCTTCCTATCTCTAGTTCAATTTCAAGTAGCGTGGTGACATGGCCTTCGCCAAGAAGGTTTGCCATGGAATCGATGGACGTGTCCTCCTCTTCAACCAGAGTTATTCGAAAATGTTTTTTCCTAAATTAGTTTTATCTGATGCAAATTTTAATTACTCAAAATTTCTTCCATACAAATATTGAATCCAAAATAAAAAATAAAAAGTAGCGGCACTGCCTCTAATAAAAATTTATCCACACTCAATATATACATTAAATTAATACATGTATGTCATGTATTTAAATTTAAAGTTTATTTTACTTAATCATAATTGATTAATACATTTTACTTTATTTAATTACTCAAATCATGATAAATTATATTAGTTTAGTGCATATATCGAGTGCGGATAAATATTTATCAGGCTCTTAGAGTGTGTTTGGTATGAAAAAAAACATTTTCTAAAAAGTATTTTTCAATTTTCTCATGTTTGGTTGGCTTAAATATTTTGAAAAATATTTTTCAAATCAAATTATTTTCCTCAAATTTAAGGAAATGACTTTCCTTCAAAAAGTAATGAAAACATTTTCAAAACTCGCTTTCAACCTTATTCTTAAGTTGAAATATGTTAGGGTTTTTGCCCTGATTTTCTTACTATATTTAAGTTTTATTTTTTCTTATAAGAAAAATAAAAGTTACCATAATCACTTTTACTTTTCCTGAAAGAAAAAAATAATTCTTTTTCATATTTGACTAACTTTTTTTTGGAGAAAAGGTTTTGGACATCCATAAATAGAATACCTCATTCTTATACTATAACGCAATAGCATCCACAAAGTAGTCATTAAAGAGTTTTTGTTTAAGGGGATTTCTCCCAATAGGTTTAATATTTTTTATATTAGGTTTTATAATATGTAGGCCGATTGGCCAAACATATAATAATTTTATGTTTTTAGTATTGTTTTCTTTGTTGTCTGATTTATTGTCTCAAGGTTTGCAAACGTTAAGCTTCTGCATGACGCCCTCTCGATTTTGAACCCAACAAGTGGTATCAGAGCTTACGGTTCAATGGTCCAATGATGTAGTGAGACGAGATTAAACAAGCTCAAAGCGGTTTCAAAATCAAGTTGCAACAATTTGAGCGATAATGAAGATTTTTGTCGAACTACATGTGGAGAACAAGTTTCAACCATATTTTCAACACGTCTGCTGCTGCATCTTTAAAAATAAAAATAAAATATTACTTTTAAACTAATTTTTAACCATGATATTTTAAATCTTATTTTTAACCATGGCAAGCAGCAGTTATGAAGATTATATCAAAAACGAAGTTCATGCACGTGATATGAAGAGAAGACGGATCAAGTGAAGAAAATCAAGCCAAAAAGGGGAGATTTGTTAGGGTTTTTGCCCTAATTTTCTTACTATATTTAAGTTTTATTTTTTCTTAGAAGGAAAATAAAAGTTATCATAATTACTTTTACTTTTTCTGAAAGAAAAAAGATAATTCTTTTCCATATTTGGCTAATTTCTTTTTTGGAGAAAAGATTTTGGACATCTATAAATAGAATACTTCATTCTCATACCATAACACAATAGCATCCACAATGTAGTCATTAAAGAGTTTTTGTTTAGGGGGAGATTTCTCCGAATAAGTTTAATGTTTTTGATATTAGGTTTTATAATATGTAGGCTGATTGGCCAAAACATATAATAATTTTATGTTTTTAGTATTGTTTTCTTTGTCGTCTGATTTATTGTCTCAAGATTTGCAAACGTTAAGCTTCCGCATGACGCCCTCTCGATTTCGAACCCAACAAAATACTCATACAACTCTTAAAATCATTCATCCCTACTTTGACCCTCAATCCCCTACCCCTACCCCTACCCCTACCCCCACTCCACCCCTATCATCCTCATCCAAAAGAAATATTTTTAACTTTTTCCTTACCTCATCCCCCGCCCAAAATCCACCCCGCCCCCCCCCCCCCACCCCAGAAAAAAAATATTTAACTTTTTTAAAAAAAAAAACTTTTCTCTTACCCCTTTGAAAGAAATTCAAACTTTTTTCTTACCCCGTTTCACCCTCCCTCTAAAGAAAGAAAAAAAATTAAAAGAATTAATTTTTTTTTATTACCTCATCCCTACCACCTATTTTGACAATCCCAACCCCCACTTATCAGTCCCTCTCCCGCTCTCCCTGAAAAAAATTATTTTTTTATAAAAAATTCAAAATATTTTTCTTATCTCACCCTTCGTATATTATTTGTTCTCATTGTTTTTATTGAATATATACAAATACTTTAAGAAAACATATACTTACTCAATTTGCATAACAAACACAAAGATATAAGTAAGAAACAACTTATTTTTCTAGAAAATATTTTTCTTTCTCCATATCGAACACATCCTAAAAAAATTATTTTTCAAGGTCAAAAATTATTTTTCTAAATAATATTTTTACTCTTTAGCTAAACACTAAAATGTATTTTCTAAAAAAAATTCATTCTCCAATCAAATATTATAAAATATCTTTTGAAAATTATTTTCCACTAATCAAGCAAACATAAAAGAAATAAGTAAGAAAAACAACATAATTTTTTTAAAAATATTTTCTAGAAAAACACTTTCCCTCCTAACAAACACACCCTTAATTATGATGGTTTTTTTGGTACGGAAAATGGTAGGAGTAAAGGGCGTTTGTTTGTTTCCGCAGAAGAGACAGTGTTAAGCCTCTTCTTTCTGATGCCTCGTCCCATCATTTACCTCCTTTCCCTCATATATTACCCTGTCATTTTATAAACAATTGTGCAATGACCATTACATCCTTCTCTGCATCTTCCAATCTTCAAATTTTGAAATTTGATCATGAAATTCAATTTGATTTTAAAAATTTTATTCTCTAAATATTTTACGTTTGGCTCGGACTAATATTTAGGATTTTCATTACAAAATTTCAATTTTTTGAAAATGCATGTATAAACAACACAGTTCAGATTTCAAAAAATATAAGTAACTTGAAAACTTTAAAAATTTTAAATTTCAAGTTTCAATTTAAAATTCTATGCTCAATCAAGTTAAAATTCATTGGAAGATGACGTCTGCGCCTTATTAGTTTAGAACATAAAATAATTTTAATTAAGAAGTATAATAAATTTAATTTTAAGAATTCAAAAGGCTGAGTCTATTCATTTTAATTTTTGAATTTGTCCGTCTCACCCTTTCTTCTGTATAAATAGATATTATTTCATTCCAAATCATTCGCAATACCTCCCAAGTCACAATGAGTATCCTTTACAGTGTCGTTTGATTGGAAAACAGGTTATCCTGAAATTATTTATCTCGAAATTAGCTATTTTGGGATTAGTTATTTCATCTCAAGGAAGAATAAGGAAAATACTATAATCACCGGATAACTAATTCAGGAATTAGTTATTTTATGCATTTCATCCCAACCAAATATTGAATAAACTTCTCTTCTAAATTAATCTCAAAATTAGTTATTCTTATCTCTCCTTCCAAAACGATCCATACAACTCTCGCATCTTTGACTTCATCTCTTGCCCAAGCACAATCGCAGCTTACTGTTTAATGTGGTGGATTTTAGAAATATGCTTTACTTCTAACATGCTATTTTTTATTTTCTTATTTTTTTAAAAGAAAGAACTTGTGTGAGTACTTGTTATCAGATTTTCTTAGTATAAGAAATCATCATGATAAAATAGCATTATTGTGTTTGGACAAAATAGCACTTCTTTCGTTTGGTTTTCACTTATTTTATTTTTTTTGACATGATATATCCATTAAAAAAATAATTATTGGTATAACTACTTTATCTTACTGCCTCTATTAATTGATGTTTAGAATCCATTTGATTATAGATTTTTCAAGTAATTTTTTTGGAAAAAACTTGACAAATAAGATTTGGCCATATAATTTACCATTATTTGATAACTATTTTTGTAAAATAATTTAAATTCTCAATTACTAGAAAAAATAGTATTTGAATCAAATTTCATTTTTTTGGGAATGTTTACTGGTTAAATATGTTTCCTAAATATTATGAGGTCAAACACATGGTGAAACTAAGGGTAAAATAAGATTTAAAAAAAAAATCTTGATATATCAAAAATGATAAGTAAAAATAAAAATTTAATTTAAAAAACAGTGAGAAAACCGAACTAAAGAGAGTACTTTTGTTCAGAACCCACAGGTAATAATGAACACATAAATATTTAGTAGACATTTGGTCATGAAATTTTTTCGCTTTTTTCGAAAAATTATTTCATTTTAGAAAAAATAGTGGTGTTTGCCATAAAAATTATTTCACTTTAGTAAAAATATTTTTGAAAAAAGTAAAATTTCAGTTTTACTTGTTTTCACTTTTCCTACTCCTTTTCTCTCACAAAATTTCAAAAACAACTTTAATTTACGTTCATAACCAAGCACAATACCAACTCCAACTTTAACTCCAATTTCAATTATAACTCTAAAAATTATTATTTTCATGACCAAACGGGGATTTAGAACCTTTATTTCTTTAACTCATTGTAGGTCTTCCATATGCTGACTGATATTTGGAAAAGTAATTTTTTCAAGTTAGTTTCTGCGCTTTTTGTATGAAAATGCATTACAAATACGGGTAAGATCACTCAACTTACTTTAGCATTTAAATTAAATTTTTATTTATTTATCTCTCTTAATATTTTTAAAGTGTATTAATTTCATCCCTAAAAATGTATTACCACTCTCACAGCAAAAAGTGCACTATACTCGCACCACGTCACTGTCATATAATGTCATGTCAACGCCACGTAAAAATTTACTATTTATTTTTTAAAATCCCACATAATATATATATATATAAATAAATACCACCCCACCCCTGCAAACACCGACCCCCTTCCCCGTATCAAACAAAGCATTCATCCCTCACCCCTAAAAAAATACACACACTAAATTGGCAAAATATTGGCACCATTGAAAGGGTTAAAATTGAAGAAAAGTTATTCCGATAAAATTCATATTTCGACAAAATGATTGAAGGTGGGGGTGAAAGATTTGGTAATTGAAAGAGAAGAAATTGAGGTTTGGGCGAGGGTGGTGATGGTTATTGGTCTGGTGATTGAATTAACCAATTGGGATCCTTCAAGATTGCAAACAACAGGAAGATGCGGATGGAAATTGCTTAAAGATTAAGCACGACCTGAACAGGGAGAGCGGATTGAAGTGAAATTTCTTTTCGAGGAGCGGAGCAAATATTTCTGTGAGAAATTTTTTGATACAAATGATTGAGGCTTTCTTTGGTGTTGGTGAAATTGGGAACGGGGTGGGGGG
>NC_061113.1:209925773-209931803 GCF_002878395.1 Capsicum annuum | reverse complement strand
AAATAATGCCCAAATACGAAACATCATGTACCCAAAACATGTTTAGCCTTGACATTCTCAAAGATCAATTTGAAGGTCTTTCTTTGGTTGTAACTTGACTTTTGAAAAGGGTTAGAAAGAAAGATCGGTGTGAGGCTAAAAAATTTACATAACATTAGGTGAAACATACAACTTTTGAAATTGATTTTTTTTTTAAGGAAATAAACTTTGCCCCAGTTTCATTTCATTCTGGGTGATTTTTCTTTTGGTTGGACCGAACCCAGAGTAGGGCTGCCTACATATCTTGTCATAGCAAGAATCAGGTCAAACGTAGTTCAGGATCTTGTTCTTTTGCTTGATTTTTTTTTCGTTGGACTTTTTTTTCACTTTTTTGATTTTAGTCTTTTGCTCGACACTTTTCTTTCGAGTTTTGCTGACTCTATCTTGATTTCAAAAAAGGGGGTATGAAAGAAAATAACACTAGACTTCAAAAGTGGTAATAAAGGATGACTCAACATTTAGGTAGCAGAATGAAATGCCTTCGTCATATCAATCCTTCAAAACACAAGTACATAACATGCAATCTAGGAATGGAACATGAAGATCATATGCATCTTTTTCAACATTGATATTGACTAAGCTCGTACACATGCGTCACTTCTTTTAAGGTTGTGAAACATACAGGTTCATTTATATTGCACTTTTCTCTCAATGAATGATTCATGTCTTTTTTTATCTAACCCTTTTACTTTTATTGATAGTGGAAACTATATATCCCTTGATCGCTCCCATTTAAAGTGCTTGAGATTGACATTCTTATTGATGACCAGGTCATTTTTTATTCACAAAGAGATTGCTTCAGTCCATTCAAGTGAGGATTTAACTCGGTCAGCAAATATCTCAACACTTTACTTATTCCCTACATGTTTTTTTTCAACTCTATCTTCTTGGTCAAGTATTTCAGGATTAGATTAGATTTTAAGATCAGGTGAAAATTCATCATGCATATCATATCACTAGAATCCACATAAAAGAACTATGTAAAGAAAGGAAAGACGAACAAATAATATATATATTAAAATAAAGTAAAATAAAATACAATAAATAAATAAAAGGGACACTACATTTTGTTAAAAGAAAAGATGACCGAGTTTCAACATAAATGACATATAGAAAAGACAGGATAGAGTCCGAACTACAATCTTGAAATAATTCGGATAACAGAAAAAAATTAAACTTTCACAAATCCTTTCTAGGAAGGGAAGGAGTGACTTCTCAATTGTTGAGCTTGATATCTTCTCCAGTTCGCACATCAGCATGACTAGATCCTTCACCACTGTCAACGTCCTGCATCATAATTAATTTATCTTGAATCATTCTTTCTATTTCTCTTTTCAAAGCACGATAATCTTTTGTACTATGACCCTGAACATCAGAATGATATACATATCGTACATTAGTATCAAAGTTCCTTAAATGTGGGTCATGGGTGTACCCAAGAAGAAGAGTGATCATGTCCTTTTGTCTCAATTTCTGAAATAAGCTAGTATATGATTCTCTAATTAGTGTGAAATTATCCCTTAGCTTCTGTTTCTTTTCATTGTTTGGCTTGGAGCAAAAATCGAATATAGAGGGGCTTGGGTATGTTGGTGGAGTTGGAAGATGATTCTGAGTGGTTGGTGCATGCCATTGCAAGTAAGAAAGGGTTCGGGCATATGGCTGTGCATTATAACTAGGATACTGAGGGGATGAAATGAAATATAATGGATTTTGTGTATATGGTTGACGAGCACATCTCCAATTTTGTCGTAGACCTGGCACAACAATAACTACATCCTCTTTTCTTTTGTTTTCTCCAAAGCTTCTTGAACCACTTTGAATTGCCTGTGTTGTTGCTTTCAAAGCAGCCTGGCTGATAATTTTTCCTGACTTAATTCCATTCTCTACCATCTCTCCAACTTTAATAACTTCAGCAAATGTGTTTCTAATAGTAGAAAGTGAATGATGGAAATAATCAGGTTCTTGTATTTGCAGAAAGATATCAATCATTTCAGATTCCTTTATCGATGGTCTGACTCTTAAAGCCTCCTCTCTCTATCTGATAGCATATTCTCAAAAACTTTCAGTCATTTTTTTCTCATGTCGGCAAGCGTAGTACGATCTGGCACTATCTTAATGTTATATTGAAATTGTTGAACGAAATCCTGAGCCATGTGATCCCACACGTGACAACGGGAAATGTCTTATTCAATAAACCATTCAGAACCTATTCCTGTCAGGCTTTCTCCAAAGTAAGCCATCAATAGTTTTTCTTTTCCTCTTGCTCCCCTTAATTGATTACAAAACCTTTTCAAATGAGCTACAGGATCGCCATGAACTTCGTATTTGTCAAACTTTGGCTTTGAACCTTAGCGGCAAATGGACGTCAGGAAACATGCATAAATCTTTATATGAAATACTTTTTTGTCCTCCTAATCCTTGCATATTTCTCATACTCTGATCCAAGATTCTTATTTTCCTATTCATCTCCTCTTGTTCCTCATTCTTAACAATTTTCTCAATCACGATAGGAGAATCGTGTTGATGAGCATGATAATGTGGATTTTGGGGTTTGAAAATCATTTCAGGAGGATACAACTGATCATGACTTGGTTCCCCCATATTCTTCGGTACTATCGATTGAAGACCCACAGTAGTTGGAGCTACAAAAGTGAAAAGAGGGTCATTTGTGACAGAAGGATTTGGTGGGCGCATGGTAGAAGTACCAGCAACGACGGACTCATTAGCAAATAGGCAGAATCCTGGTGGGTAAAATGGATCACCAGTTTGAGCTTGGGCGGAATTTGGATCATTCGTATTTGAAAGTCCAGGGATTGATGAAGGCGGAGCTTGTCCATTCAACCAAGCTCGATACATCTCCGCCATCTGTTGTTTCAATAACTTAATCTCTTCCATTGATGCTAGTTCCTGCGAAATCAACTGATTTTTCTCCTCCTCACTATCAAACCCTACACCCTCTTTGCGGGTCATTTTTCTCTTTTATTTGAACCTCTGTTACATGGATGAGAAGCCAACTTAGCCACAAACCAGCCACCTTAATACTATTTTGATTTTGGAGAAAATTAATGTGTCAGAGTTCAAAATTTTCTTTTTAAGACCACCGAATCCGTGAAGGACTGCCTATGTATCTCATTAAGATGAGAATCAGGTGTGCGTAGTTCTTGAAATATATGTCGTACAAAATTCAGCTTCAAGACCCCTAAAGGTTCAGGGTTGTTAAGATTTATATATATATATATATATATATATATTGTAAAAACATAGCCTCATGATCCCTAAAGATTCAGGGTTGTTAAGATTTATATATTTTTATTTATTTTGTAAAAATTAGCCTCATGATCCCTAAAGATTCTGGGCTATTAAAATATATATTTTATTTTTATTTTTGTAAAAACTTAGCCTCATTATCTCTAAAGATTTAGGGCTATTAAGATATATATAAAAATTGGACTAGAGAATTAGAAAAATAATTATGAAAATAATTATATTTTTAAAATATTACCCAATAAATCTATGAATAATTTTTCAAAAGATAGGGTCGTATCCCGAGGAGAACTTCTACGTATCCCACTAAGATGTGAGAATCAGACCCTCGTAGTTCATAAAAATCGTAAAACTACGTTACTAAAATTTTCCTTTCTTTTAAAAATAAAATTTTTCTTTCAAAAATGATTCACTAAATGTGACGATAATTTAATCTCTTGCATTTTAAAAGTTGCCTAAAGCCGGTCAATAAACAAATAGCCTTCCAATCAAATATCAAAGAGCATGTAGGATGCACATGTTCGTCTTTATAAAGTAAATCACCTATCTTAGACAGACCCGGCCCCTGTACCGAGTCCCGCTAAGTCAAATGCATATGATGCAAATAAAGCGGCACCTAATAGAGATAATCAGATACTGAGTTTTCAGCTCTTCTAAGTTTAAGTCTAATAGGGATAGGTATCTAGACTGGCTTACCCGAATGGACACTCGAGCCGGGGATGGACAACTTGGTCGATAGCATGGCAACACTGCCTTCGTTGTCGATCTGAACCCCGCCAAACATGTGTGACTATAATCCTTCATCAGGTGCCTTGACACTCCAACTATCTCAAAAAGAAAGTAGGATGCATGCATTGCATTCCTTCTATCCTATTTCAGAGACTCAGAGAGGGTGCGCAAGAGAAGACAATACATAATACAGTTCATCAACATCAAAGCGGTAAATAAGCTACAAGTAGCATATAAGGCCAACAAACACAATATCAACAATAACTAAAGCAAGTATAAGTCAATATAAAAAGCTCGAATTCTTATTAATCCCCAGCAGAGTCGCCATAGATGTCACACCCCTTTTTCGTTCGAGGGAAGTTGAAGGGTTTTTTCAATTAAAGTGACGGTTTTGAATAGGGATTAATTTATTTACAGAGTCGTCACTTGGAATTGAGTTATGGTGTTCCAAGTCACCTTTTTGTATCCCTAATCAAAAGGAAATGACTTTTTGTTGGTCTGCAAAAATGAAAGACCGGGTAAGGAATTCTGCTAACCGAAGAGAAGATGTGAGGCACCCCTCGAGTCCCGTGGTTCTAGCACGATCGCTTTTATTGACTTATCTTGACTTAGAATATTTTATTAAATTATATTAATGCCTAAAATCGCTCATTCCTTAATATTTCAAAAAAACTTGTCTATTTTCTTATATTAAATAAATCATTGAAAGTTAATTTTTAGAAAAAATACATGTCAAGGTACATTATTGTATCCTTGAATTTAAAATATCTCAGAAAGATGCGTACGCCGCATTCTTAATTGAGACGAATATTTTAAATATGTCTAAAATTTGTTAAATATTAAAAACATTTATTTAATTTTTATAAATTCGTAACAATTTATCAATTCAAAATGCTATTTATTTTGAACAATAAATTAAAGCAATATTCATTTAAAATAATAATTTAATTAAATAAAAATAATTATTGAGTTTTATCAATGACTATAAAATAAAATAAAATAAAATAATAAAAGAAAATAAGGATATCACTTTAATGGGTTTTGCTGGAAGATTAAGTTTCCTAGTTGAACGTGAACATTGCTTTTGACTTTCAACAAATGACCATTCAACAAATGACCATTATTCACATTACATTACATTTAAATATGTTTTAACTCTTTCAACATAAAATAAATAAATATACGAGCAATACATACAAAAATGAAATTAAACAATAATGAGAGAGATAATGAAAGTCTTTATCTGCTTAGGGCTTTGGGGTTCACATTTTATAGCTTTTTATTTATAAAATAAAATAAGAGACAAGCTAATAAACAAACTAAATGAAAATTTTAATATCTTTGATTAATTTAAAATATATATATATATATCTATATATATATATAAAATTTCTCAGTCTATTTTTTCCTTTCTTCTTTGAAGGTCGTCACCAATATTTTTTTTTATCTATTATTTATTATTTTACTATATGGATCTGTGAATCCAAATATATATGATATGTGCGAAAATTAAATTTGTGATTTGATGAACAGTATATATTATTTTCAGTGAATATGAATCTACAGGTAAAAATGTGTGAAATCATAACAGTGTCTTATTTTTCTATCTACTTATTTATTTTTGTTCCAAATTTTAATATTCTAACATATTTTATATAAATATAAAATCATTTGATGATTTAACCATAGAACACATAACAACATAAAATTTACACAATCAATTAATCATACAGTATAAATATTGCATGAGATCACTTGAACATTTTATTCATGTCTTTTTCTTTACAGAAAATTTACAACATAAATAAAATAGGATTGAAATAGAACCTGTATGACGATTTTAAGTGAATACAGATTCAAAAACGTTAAAACTGAAAACTTGAACGGAAAATTAGAACATCAACTTCATCTTCTTTTCTCTCTTTTATTTTTATCTGATGATTTTCTCTCACTGATTTTTCTTTTAGTTTTTTCTCCCTTTGTTTTCTGTTTGCAGTA
>NC_061113.1:209917824-209922773 GCF_002878395.1 Capsicum annuum | reverse complement strand
ATAATATATCTAAATATTATTTATTTAAATATTAAATTAAAGATGAAACTATACTAATAATAAAAAAAATTATAGTTTTAATAAAATGTTATTAAATTAATGTTATTAAGGATAGTAGTAGTATTATATTAAATTAACGTTATCAAATTAATGTAATTAAAAGATGTTATTAAATTAATGTTATTAAAATATTATTAAATTAACGAGGAGCGGACCTACGTGGTTGCAATAGGACTCACCCGAACCCCCTCGGTAAAAAAATTACGTTGTATATATATAAGATAGAAAATATATATTTAAGCTTCCTTGGGCGCTTAGATAGTCTAGTGGTGTTATTTGCTCTTCTTGAACGCTTCCTTTAGCCTACTGTTCGAGTTCGATCTCTGCTAGTGGCTGTTTTTTTTTTTTTAATTAAAAAAAGTTAGGTGTTGCTGTTATAGAAATAAATCAAATAATAATAATAACAACAACAACAACAACAACAACAACAACAACACGTCGTTTTAACACAAAAAGCAAAACTTTGATAGTGCACAAATATGACCTTTAACTATTTAAAACTGTACAAATATAACTTCTCTCCAAGTCAGCCTTTTTAACGATGTGGCATCGTGTGATTGGATTACCTTTCCACGTAGGCGTGAGTGAGACTCACGCATGAGGTTGCAAAATCTAAAGTCATATTTGTTCAAGTTTTGAATAGTTAAAGGTCTTATTTGTGCACTATCAAAGTTTAAGGTCAGAGTTATAATTTGATGTCAAGTTTAGGGTCATTTTTATGTATTAATAATATTTTTTACCTATGTATAACTAATGTTTGCATACACACTCTATTGTGTATTAAGCAATGTATTACTAATACCATCATTTTCAATGTATTAGTAATACAAAGAATTTTAATACATGTATTAATTTATAAAATGACAAAATTGGCCTTCAAATTCCTAGTAGAATATTTCCTCAAGTCATTTTCCATAGTACTCCGTAAACAGCAAATTGAACGGGTTGTATTTTGTTCCATTGTAATACAATAACAAATTGTACAGCTTGTTGAACAATCTCTCTCTTTTTTATGTTAGCTATGGAAAAGAACGGTAGTTTCACTGCATCTTCTTCTTCCTTATCGTCAATCAGATATTATTATTGATTCTTGGGTATGAATTTGATTAGTAATATATAATTCTCCCAAAAAGATAGTAATATCTATTGATCACCTAATATGAATCATGCTTAAAATTTTCTTCACGAGAGAATTAGGTAATTTCACCGCATCTTCTTCTCCTCATAGCATCCAATTCTCTCGTCAATTCAATTCTCATCAATCAAATATTACCGTTGATTCATAATCACCACTAGATTTGATGTTTGATTATTGGGTTCGAATTTGAAATTGGATTCATTGTTTTTGGATGGTATGAATATGGGGAAGGATGGTTTAGACTTGAAGTTTTGGATTTGTTTGTATTGGTAGAGGGGTTGAATGTTGAGGGTTTGAATTGCTTAAAAAGCATACAAATAAAATTAAAAGGGCAATTTTGTCAATAAATATCTTTTTATAGAAATTATATGATATATAATTTTTAATACATCAAATTAAATAGTGTATAAAAAAAAATATTAACATAATTAATGCAAACACAATTAATATCAATATTAATAATATTAATATTATTAATACATTTTATTCAATATCATTCTTATACACTCCCTAATAAATTAGCTGGAGGTATTACCAAAGTAGCTAGACTACCAACCAGTAGCTTCAATTATTACTAACAAATGGGAGTAGATTCAACTGTGTCAAAACATCCAAATAAATACAGTTGAATTCAAAGGTGTACTTTTACTTTAAGATGCGAAAGAGGGGCCCTCTACTCACCTTGATTTTCTTTTCCAAATAGGGGGTGTTTAAGGGATAATTCATACCCCGTTTATCCAATTTATGCCTGTCCATTAGATAGATGCATGTCCACTTTTACTTTCAATTTAAAAATTAAAAGATAATTTATCGGAAGTTTTTATTTTATTTTTATATTATTAATTATAATTATTTTTAAATAATATTAAATTTATAATAATTAATAAAAAATACAATAAAATTATCATTTTATTTATAGTACCTCTTAAGTAGGAATGTATAGGCAAAACTGCCTAACCAAATTGAAAAAATCGACTTGTAATTTAATTAGCAGTTTGAAAATAAATCGATCTTTTTTTAGTTGATTTGCCATTAATAAAAAAAAAAAAAAGCAAATCAAATCTATATAATATAAATATAATTTTAATTATTTAATACATAGAAAATATTATTAATGATATACTTTGCAAATATTTAAAATTAGTTTAGATTTATTACGTGCAAATATTGAGTTTTTTTGGAGTTAATAACTCAAATGATCACTCAACTTTGGACTTTTATCCCAGAAAGTCACTCAACTTTGGACTTTTATCCTAGAAAGTCACTCAACTTTGATTTTTACTCAAAAAGTCACTCAACTTTCACATTCTGAGTGACTTTCTGAGTAAAAATGCGAAAGTTGAGTGACTTTTTGGGATAAAACTCCAAAGTTGAGTGGCTTTCTGGGATAAAATTCAAAGTTGAGTGACCATTTGAGTTATTAACTCAGTTTTTTTTTTGCCACCTCAATTGAGTGTTAGGATCAAAATAATCAGGTGTCATGCAGAAGTTAGCAAAGCAAACCTTAAAAGACCATGGATAAGAAGATAAATGAAAAATACATCAAAAGAGGCACAATAAGTTAACGTGGTTCAGTCAATCGAACTATATCCTCAAAAGGAGTTGAGCAATTCACTATATAAAAGAGAGTATAAAATATAGAGAGAGACAACCTCACACAAATTCACTCAGAATAAAAAGAGGTTCATACAAGTGATACTGCAACACTTGTGTCTCACAAATTTTTCCCCAAAACGAAACTCTCACACCTCTAGGACTACATTGTGGATGCTACCAAGCTAAAAGAAAGGAGTCTCTATTTAAAGAATCTATAACCTTTTCCCACAAGAACAAAGATTTATCAGATATGGAGAATCTGTCTTCCTTTTCTTAAAAGGAAACCTAATTCTGATACCTAAAGGAAAACTAAATTATGATAAGAAAGTCAGGATAAACACTCAACAATTCTCCCTTTTGACCTGAATTTCTGACAAAATAAATTTGCTCCACCTTCTCCACGTAGTCTTCAACAAGTTCAATCTCCATCTCCAAAATTTTTTGTATTAAATCTTTGTCTCTACACTAAGTAACATTCTGATAAAATTTCTCAAATCAAAATCTTCATTATCATCAAAATGGTAGTGACTAGAACTGAACCTGCCAAGATGAACACCAATTTAACCTCACTTTGATACCACTTATTAGGATCAAAATAATCAGATGTCATGTGGAAGCTAGAAAAACAAACCTCGAAAGACCCTGGATAAAAAGATAAACGAGAAATACACTAAAAAGGCCATAATAATTTAACATGGTTCGGTCAATCGGCCTACATCCTCAAAAGGAGTTGAGCAATCTATTATATCAAAGAAAGTATAAAATATAGAGTGAGATAACCACACATAAATTCACTCAGAATAAAAAGAGGTTCACATAAGTGATACCGCAATACTTGTGTCTCACAAATCTCCCTCTCCCCAAACGAAACTCTTAAACCCCTAGTACTACATTGTGGATGCTACCAAGTTAGAAGAAAGGAGTCTCTATTTGTAGAGTCTATACGTTTCCTACAAGAACAAAAATTAGCCAAATATGGAGAATATATTTTCCGTTTTCTTAAAGGAAACCCAATTATAATACCTACAGGAAAATCAAATTATGATCAGAAAGTCAGAACAAACACTCGACAATTCTCCATATTGACCTGAATTTCTGACAAAATAAATTTGCTCCACTTTCTTCACGTAGTCTTCAACAAGTTCAATCTCCATCTCCAAAATCTCCTTCATTAAATCGTTGTCTCTACACTGAGTAACACTCTGACAAAATTTCTCAAACCAAAATCTTCATTATCATCAAAATGATTGCGACTAGAACTGAACCCGCCAAGATGAATACCAGTTTAACCTCGCTCTGATACCACTTGTTAGGATCAAAATAATATGGTGTCATGCGGAAGCTAGTAAAGCAAACCTCGAAAGACCATGGATAAAAAGATAAACGAGAAAGACACTAAAAAGGCCATAATAATTTAACATGGTTCGGTCAATCGGCCTACATCCTCAAAAGGAATTGAGCAATCTACTATATAAAAGAAAGTATAAAATATAGAGTGAGATAACCACACATAAATTCACTCAGAATAAAAAGAGGTTCACACAAGTAATACCGCAACACTTGTGTCTCACAAATTCCCCCCCCCCCCCCCCCAAACGAAACTCTCAAACCCCTAAGACTACAATGTGGATGCTGCTAAGTTAGAAGAAAGGAGTCTCTATTTATAGAGTCTATGACATTTTCCTACAAGAATAAGGATTAGTGAAATATAGAGAATATGTTTTCCTTTTTTTAAAGGAACCCCAATTATGATACCTAAAGGAAACCTAAATTATGATAGGAAAGTCACGATAAATATTCAACATTGAGAATTCACAGAACTTAACCATTGTCATACAAAGTAAGATATCTTTTGAGAAGAAAAACATAAAAAAGAATATTCTTTTGGATATATTATGTTTTTGTTAGTATTTACTTTCTAATTTTTTACTAGTAGTTTATTGATTCTTCAATTTTTTTTTAATGTTTGTATAATTTAATTATATTTTATTTATAGCGTAATTGTAGAAAACTAGAGAAAATTAAAAGAATAAACAAATCGAAAGAACCTATTAAAATCAAATATATATTGATTTGATTTAATTAATAGATTGAATAACTCGCTATAATTGATTTTGTAAATTTTTAATAAAAAATCAAATTAAATCGATCTATA
>NC_061113.1:209915193-209917724 GCF_002878395.1 Capsicum annuum | reverse complement strand
TTTCTCAATCTTGTTGGATCACTCAATACAATAGTTATCTCAGAAATACACTGAATCTGCAATTGCTTATAATAAAGAACTAGATTACAATAACATGAACCTTCATCAGAGATTCTACAGATAACTTTGAACTACCTTAAAGGACCACTGTTATAGTGACGTATCGAATCAAAGTTTAGCTGGTATGCACAAAATTAGAACGAAACAACTCAAGATGTTCCATTTGTCAAGGAATTGTGTGAAATTGACGTTCTAAACTCAACTCATGGATTGGCAAACAACCGAACCCTTGGGACCTTCTTGAGCAATAAAGGATGTCACAGTTTCATTATTTAGCGAAGGCTTTACATATTATAGAATGAGAAAAACGGTCTCGCATGTCAATTTTCTACACATAAATCAACATAGTCGACTCTTCCTGATGATATCAGAAAATGACACGAGTCGTATAAACTTAGCAAGGTGAAAATCTAGTCGATATCTATTTTTTCTTCTTTTTCAACTTTTTTGCTTGACCATATCTTGATTCTTCGATCATAAGACACAGTGGTGATGACCCTCAATTCCAAAAGAAGGGTAAAGAAAGAAGGGTAGAGAGTGGAAAAAAGAAGAAAAAGGAACAACAGAACGACAAGATAAACACAGCAAACTAGATAACAAATAGTACTAAAATGGAAAGATAAGATACTGGTGAATACGAGGTCAGACAAATGACTAAATGCTAAACATATAGATCAAAACAACAACAGACATAGATAAAAAGAACATAAGCAACGTCTCATTGAAAGGAAATAGACAAAACTAGACACATTAGTTTGAAGTTTCAGATGGAAAAAATCTGAATTTAATTTAGTATTTTAATTAATTTAATTTACAACCAATAAAAAATTGTCACGTGTTTAATAGAATTTCTAATTATGATTTAAAATTTTTTTGTTAATTGTGAGGATATATTTGATCCACAAAGGTGGATGGAGGGATATTTTTGGCCCAATAGATAAACGAAGGGTATTCTTGAGCTAATTTCAATAGTTGAAGGGTATTTCTGACCCTTTTCTGTTCCTGGAAAAGTATATGATCCATGTTTCATTTGAAAGTTTCAAATATATAAGTTGAGGAGACATACATCAATTTCGAAATATTTATTGCACCGTAAACTTACCGAAATACCATTGATAGTCATTTAATAAGAAACAAAAAGATATTTATAAGAAATTACTACCATGTATAATTCAATTACAAAGGTCTAAAGAAAAATATTATTAAAATAATACATGAGTACAAAACTAATAAATATAAGAAAAAAATAATATGTATGTGTAACCATTTTATTGCATCATAAAAATGAGGATAAAACTAATAAATATAAGGAAAAAACAATATGCATGTGTAACCATTTTATTACACTATAAAATTACCGAAATACTCTTAGGGTATAAAAATAAGTAATTTAATAAGAAAAAAAAAAGATATTTATAAAAAATTACTACCATATATAATTCAATTATAAAGGTCTAAATAAAAATATTATTAAAATAATAAATGAGGACAAAACTTATAAATATAAGAAAAAAAAATATGCATGTATAACAATTTTATTGCACCATAAAAATGAGGACAAAACTAATAAATATAAGGAAAAAACAATATGCATGTGTAACCATTTTATTGCACCATAAAATTACCGAATTATCCTTGATAGCTATTTAATAAGGAACAAAAAGATATTATAAAAATACTACCATGTATAATTCAATTACAAAGATCTAAATAAAAATATTATTAAAGTAATACATGAGGACAAAACTAATAAATATAAGAAAAAAATCATATGCATGTGTAACCATTTTATTTACTATTATATATGAGTGAAGGTTGAGGTGGCTAAAATTACCAAAATACCTTTGGCAGTCACCCCAACTTTCACTTATTGTACCATAAATTACCAAAATACCCTTCATAGTCATTTAATAAGAAAAAAAAAAGATATTATACTATATATAATTGAAGGTTGGGGTGATTAAAATTACCGAAATACCCTTAGTAGTCACTCCAACCTTGACTTATTGCACCATAAAATTACCGAAAGACCTTTGGTAGTCATTAAATAAGGAACAAAAAAATATTTATAAAAAATTACTATCATGTATAATTCAATTACAAAGGTCTAAATAAAAATATTATTAAAATAATACATGAGTACAAAACTAATAAATATAAAAAAAAAAATATGTATGTGTAACTATTTTATTGCATCATAAAAATGCGGACTAATAAATATAAGGAAAAAATCATATGCATATGTAACCATTTTATTTACTAGTATATATAAGTGAAGGTTGGAGTAACTAAAATTATCGAAATACCCTTGATAGTCACCCCAACCTTCACTTATATATAGCAGTAAAAAAATAATAATATAATAATAAATAGAATAGAATAGAAATAGAAATAATAGTAGTAATAATAATAGTAAAAAAAATGAAAGAAAGAGAATAAGACAAATTAGTAGTACCAAGGACTTTCACTTA